>NC_090235.1:10062500-10260000 GCF_024489055.1 Chanodichthys erythropterus
AGTACAGATGCTGAAAAATCAGCTTTGATCACAGAAATAAATTACATTTGAAAATATATTCAAATAGAAAACGGTTATAATAATATTTCACAATTGTACTGTTTGTGCTGTATTTTTGATCAAATAAATGCAACCTTCATGAGCTGAAGACATTAAAAATCTTACCAACCCCAAACTTTTGAATAGTAGTTTACCTGCACTGCCTGAAGGAATAACAACACTTCTTGCTAATTTCTAAAACCAAAAGTGAATGTACAACAAGTTTCTTGGAAAACGGGATATAAGGATGCTTTGCATAAATGTGTGATTTTGATACATCTCATAATGTCAGAAGAGAAAGTCCCTTCATTATGATCATAGCAGGTTTAAGTGTAAACAAGTAATCCGTGAAAAATCAGACTGAAAGTCCCAGGAATTGGTTTTCATAGCCTTAGGGATATGTTTTAGTCTCAGGCAGGTATGGGCAGGTCTCCCACAGGTGTCTCTACTACAACCAATTTCATCTGGAATGATACAACTGATTAGCGACCAGGTCAAGTGAGGTTAAAGCTTTAAAGTCCCACATCAGTAGCTTATTATTTGTTAAACAACCTCAGGAGTGTTTCACATGTGAAACGCCTTGTAGTGAGTAACACAGCAACAAAGCAAGCCGATTTCTGTTTGAACTTTTCTGAATTAACTTTTAAATCTTCTCTCTTTGCCAGAGAACTCAAGAGGGATCGCTTTGAAGTCTGTGCATGGATACCCAAAGGTGAGGTTTTGAAGAATATACTGGGTGCAACAGGGCTGTCAAACACTGAAATTATACGAAAGCACTATAAAAAGATCGTTAAAGGTGCCCTAGAATTAAAAATTGAATTTACCTTGGCATAGTTGAATAACAAGAGTTCAGTACATGGAAATGACATACAGTGAGTCTCACACACCATTGTTTCCTCTTTCTTATATAAATCTCATTTGTTTAAAAGACCTCCGAAGAACAGGCAAATCTCAACATACTGTTATGTAACCCAATATTTGCATATGCCAACCCATGTTCCCAACATTATGAAAGGGATTACACGTCTGGATCTGTGCACAGCCGAAACATCAGACTAGGTAAGCAAGCAAGGACAATAGCGAAAAATGGCAGATGGAGCAATAATAACTGACATGATTCATGATATTTTAGTGATATTTCTAAATGTTTCGTTAGCATGTTGCTAATGTACTGTTAAATGTGGTTAAAGTTACCATCGTTTCTTACTGTATTCACGGAGACAAGACTGTCATTATTTTCATTTTTAAACACTCGCAGTCTGTATAATTCATAAACACAACTTCATTCTTTATAAATCTCTCCAACAGTGTGTAATGTTAGCTTTAGGCACGGAGCACTATCAAGCTCATTCATAACTAAATGTAAACATCCAAATAAACACTGTACTTACACGATTAGACATGCTGCATGACGAACACTTTGTAAAGATCCATTTTGAGGGTTATATTAGCTGTGTGAACTTTTTTTATGTTGTTCAAGGCAAGCGCGAGCTCCGGGGGTGGGGAGCGTCAAGCATTTAAAGGGCCACACACCCTAAATCAGCTCATTTATAATGATGCCCCAAAATAGGCAGTTAAAAAAATGAATTAAAAAAAAATCTATGGGGTATTTTGAGCTGAAACTTCACAGACACATTCAGGGGACACCTTAGACTTATATTACATCTTTTAAAAAAAAGTTCTAGGGCACCTTTAAATGAATCCATGCAACATTTGGAGCCATTTCACAAATCTAAGGGTTTTTTCACACCTATGGATCGCTTGTTTTGTTCCGAAACAGGGACTAAATTTGTTACAATGTTTCTTTTTTTCTTGGTTCGGTTCGCTTTCACATGGCAAAATTTCAAAGCGTACCAAAATGCGTTAAGGTAAGTCACATGGGAGTAAAACTGTCCTCTTATTGGTCAGAATTTTCTCTGCGTCATCTTCGTCGGGACAGCATTCTCGCACGGAGAAGTGTATTTACACACCAGAGGCGCTCGTTGGCTTTCAGATATTGTAAATAATGTGCTCACTCACAGAATCAGACATTACTGATTTTTATATCATATTTTCCGTTATGAAAATTATATAATTTGGTTCGTTGGTCCGTTAACTGGGTCGATTGCTTTCACATCTCAAGCGAACCGCTCCAGAGTTCGTTTGAAAGCGTACCGAGACCACGTCTTCAAGCTGGTCTCGGTACGCTTGTTTGGTCCTCATTTGGTGCGCACCCGAGTGCGATTGCTGCTTTCCCACCTGCCCAAACGAACCGCATCAAAGGGGCAAACGAACTCTGGTACGATTCAACCGAATTAAATGAGGCAGGTGTGAAAGCACCCTAATATAGTACCATTCGGCTCTTTGCATCAGGTTTGAGTCGAGAGCTACAGCGAAGATTTTTAGTAAGCAACGACTTACATTTTAGGCTGTTAATGCCGAAAAACACTTGACTTCAGAAGATGTCTAAAAAACACATTGGCCTTAGGACCATAGGACCTTGTCTAAAGTGCTTTTTTGTTGTCATTTTGGAGCTGGACTGACAGTTCTCCTTTTATGTTCTCCAGAAGTAAGTAATCAACCTTTCTGAGTTTCCAAACAGGTGTTTGTGCACGATACTCACGATACAGCTTGAATCAAATAACTGTAGTTTGATGCACTGCAGGTTTCAGAGTGAAGCCTATTTCATTATACTATGGGGATGTTGAATGCTTGAATCTGATTGGTTGACAAATGTTCTAAGGTGTGCAATTATTTTCAAGGAAATGCATGGCTAAAGTAGTTCCAGGCAGGTCTTGACCACATTACAGTTCCATATCACTTTGCCAAATGATTTCGGTTATTTCAAAGATCCTACAACATCAAAAGAACCAAAACCCACAACAACACTGACCGAGCAAATAAATATAGTAAACAATAGGATAAAAACGACAAATTCTTTCTATTATTTCATGCTTTGCGTTGTGGTCGCATTACCACCTCGGGTGTGCATTATTTTCTAATAATTCAACGGCCCGTTGTCAATTATCCCTTACTTTTTACAACTATCGACTATTCATTTCATAAGTTACAGTACAATTGTAATTGTCAAGAGCAATATATTTCTGTCTTCATTTCTGGAATAGAGAAGAGAACCAGAGAGAACCATGAACACCACAAATGTGTCATTAAAGCATTGAAATATTAACTTAAAATCTCAGGTTGTAATATTTTACATCTAAGGGGTTTAGCTGATGAAAATGTTTAGGAACTAACACAATATTCGAATGTAAGGTAAGATATGTTTGGTAACACTTTACAATAAGGTTCATTTGTTATCATTAGTTAGTGTATTAACTAACATGATCTAACCATGAGCAATACATACACTTGTTGCTGCATTTGTTAATCTTTGCTAACGTTAGTTAATAAAAATACAGCAGTTCATTGTTTGTTCACGTTAACTAATGTAGTTTAACCTTATTGTGAAGTGTTACTATATTTTCATTGGTATTTCCATTTTTTTTTTTATTAACAAAAACTTCTAGAATGTAAAAAAAAAAAAAAAAAAAAAAAAATAGAAAATATGATTTGTTTACATCTTGATTGTATGTTTTTTAGCATTTAAACTAAGTTAAAATATTTTTAATATGTCAATAATTAGAATATACATTTACATTTATATTACAATATATTATGAGTTTTAATATATATATATATATATATATATATATATATATATATATATATATATATATATATATATATTTTTTTTTTTTTTTTTTTTTTATTATTATTATTATTATCCTGCCCCCCCTTTGGTAGTTTGCTGAGGCCCCCTGTATGACAATGTACCACCAGCCCCATCAAAAAACACCTTAACTGAAAGGGGGAACTTTATGGTGAGGAATAGGCTCTGGTGTCATGTTGCATTTATTCAGTGGTCTGTGGTGGTGACTCAGGCTAGGACTTGATCATTCCAGTGAATCAGGTCACTCTGACAGATGTGATATATTCAGATGAGCTGCCCAAGACGTGAGTCACCTGAAAAGAGAGAAAAGAGCAGAGGAAACAGACAATGTGAGAATCCAGAAATTAAGAAGTATGAATAGATTGATATAACACGCTTCCAGCCATGTCACTCCCTTAGATTAGATTACACACCAACAGCAACCGATGCACATGTACAGATTTAGATGCTGCGGCTGCAAGAATACTTTCTTGGAGGTTTGACTCACGCACATTCACACACCTGAGGCGATTCTGATGACTGTGTGAGAGCTTTTACAGTCAGACGGTGAGCTCTCACATTGCACAAAAAGACAATTCTCTTATTGCTCAAGAGAAATCAAACACACATATTCAACATATATCTACACACTTCTAAAAAAGACAGATTGATGCATAGATAAGGTGTTTGTACAAATATAAAATGACTATTTGCTTATTTATTTTTTGTTTCTTTGTGTTTTATCGTATGATGTATGATGCTTTATTTCTAACTGTAAATGTATCCAGATTGATATTACTGAGCTTTTGGACTCTGGAAAACTACTGAGTCAATCTGTACAATGTAAGTACACAGCGCCATCTGCTGGATAAAATGAAAAAGAAGTTATTTTACTACATGGAATTTTCCATAACCAATTTCATTGTGTGGTTGAAGACACATTGGAATATCACCGTAAAGTACTATGTTTATTTATTGATTTATTTATTCAGCAAAACTCATTAAATTCAAGGCTGAATGGGAGAGTGCGTTTGTGATATGCAAATAAAACGGTTGTTTGTTATGGTAATTTGCACCCCTAACTTGACCTAGACCAAATTATTGTCAGTAGAATGATGAATACATTAGCCTATACAGGCAATCAGTAAAACTTTATAATATGAATTTTATTTAGCTGTTTAAAGCATACTGATACTGACACTTGAATGAATTTCAGTGGCTGTTAGGTTTGTGTTCAAGCAGCAAGTGATGCTTTTTAAGTCCCACATTACCCATGGAGTTGAATGATTCCTTCTGCCTTTGGAAACACACCCTTCGGCCATTTAGAGGAGCTGGGATTACTCCACAAAAGGTCCAGAAGTCATTCCTATCCCAGCTCTGATCATGTGTCAGGTGTTTGCCTTCAAACTAATCCATCCAGTCCTTTGGTGTGGTGTTCTCTGGGCTCCTCACGTGACCTGCGATTCAGACATCATTTGAGATTGTTCCTACAATGGAGCATTTACAATGAGAAAGCAGAAGCCGAGAGGTTTGGGTTTGTAAGGTAATACAACAAGCGTAGGCTCAAATGTCAGGCCGATAAATAGTGGAAAAATGATCAGGGTGTGTGTTTGAGGAACATTATGTCACTGTCCTATTGAAAATCCATAAACCTGTCCATAAACCTGTTCTGGGAACTTGCTTCATCATCCCACCCCCCAAAAAAATCAAAGAGCAGCTCTTTTTACTTTTATGTTTAGTATTGCTTGATGAATCAGAGCTTAATATGACACATTTCAGTGCATGTATTGCAATTTGTATTTGTAAAATATTTGTAAAATATTTAAGCCTATAATCTTTTCCACAAACTGACAGGACTTTGTAGGAAATCTTCTTCAAATATCTTTAGGAAATGCTCAGACATATTACTTTAATGTCTACACTTCCTAGACAGCGTTTACATTTCAACTCTGTCACACTGTAAAAAAAAATAAAAAAATAAAAATCATGATTTGTTATCACAACATTTTTTCTTTTGTCAAATCAACTTAAAGAATTACTGTGGTTCAGATAACATCATATTTTGAGTTTCTGTTGCTTAAATCAATCAACTTCATTGTATTAACTCAAATTTTTAATTTCAATGAACTCAAAATTTTAAGGCAATCAGGTAACTTACTTTTTTTTTTTTAAAGTTAAACCAACAATTCTTTTTTACACCACAGATGTTTCCTGAAAATTAATTGATTTTATTTGGCAGAAATTTTCAATTTATTTTCATCAAAACTATAAAATATCCTAGTGGAGTTTCAGCAGCGACTGTTAAAAATATGCATAATGATGATAACGATGATTATTATTGTAGTAGTAATTAAATAATACATAAAAATTGTATGTAATCAAATTATTATTATTATTATTATTATCCAGAGTAGTATTAATAATAATAATAGTTTGATATTAAATATTGAAGTGATATTTAAATATACAAATTAATATTTTATATAGAATCTGGTTTAACTTAAACTATGCATAATCAATGCATTATTATCCTATTATATAAAAATATTAATAACAAATAACATTTTATATATTCATATTAATAAGAGCAATAACAACTGTTATTTTTATTAATATTATTATTATTTAATATTGCAGAAATTGCTAAAATTATATTTATATTATCGATAATAGTAGTAACAGTCGTATTTCATATTTTAAATAATTGACATTTGAATATACAAATTGTATAGCATTTGGTTTAACGTAATTATCCAATTATTATTGTTTCTACATTAATAAAGCACTAATTATTGTAGTAGTTAACAGTTGTGTCCATAAAATACTATTATATATATATATATATATATATATATATATATATATATATATATATATATATATATATATATATTAATAGTATTTTATGCACACAACTGTTAACTACTACTATAATTTTAGTCACACTACGATGAAATACATCGGTTTATGAATGAATAATAAAAACGTATGAGTATAATCTTTATTATTCATTCATAAACCGCTGTATTTGAGATTTGATCGTAGTGTAAGATGTGATGTTCACCTCCCTTTAAGAGCGCTGCGCCTTTAAGAGCCATGCAGAAGTGCTGGTGTGTGCGCGCGCGTGTATGTGTATGTGTGTAGTGAGTGAGAGTGTGTGTGAATGTGTGTGTCAGCCGTACCCATCATGGCCCCTGAGCAGCAGCTGATCAGACGGACCGCCGCTCCGCCATCCTCCTCCAGCGAGCAGCGGCGCCGGTGAAGAGGCTCCATGTGTCCCCCATCCTCGGTCCGATATCTGAGCAAGAGGGCCGCGCTCCAGCCGCCCAGCGCGAACATGAATAAGGATTATTCCATTAATCTATCGGTGCAGCAAGTGCTCAGCCTGTGGGTCCAGGGCACGGAACCGACCCTACAGCACTTCACAGGTACGTTCACACGAGGAGACAGATCTGGTGAAACGGGTTCATGTGTGTCATCCAGCCGCGCGCACACGCCTCTCTCCACACCGGCCAGTCTATTGTACCGGCAGACGCACGAGCAGCTGCGCGCATCCCATCTGAACAAGGTCACACTTCACATCACACTGTATACTGTGTGCTTACACGCTAAATTAATAATGCATCACGCATAGTATTGCATGCGGTACTTTATATAATAAAAAGTGTGTATATCATGGCACAAATGTACTTTGATATATAGCCTATATGATATATAGTGGTGTAAAATAAAAGACCATGGTAAATGTGTGTGTGTGTGCATGATTTGATCTTGGAACATGTTCAAAAAACATGGTAATTCAATGATACTGCCAAAGTACTATTTTCATAAGGATTTTTTTTTTGTAAATAACATGCTAGATAATTCTGTATTAAGGTATGTATCATTTTCATTTACTGTGATATTTTTATAGTACTCCAAGGTACAGTATTTTAATTAATACCATGGTGTGACCATCTTAGTTGTGTCCGAATCATAGTTTTACCATGGCACCATGTCCAAAACATATACCACCATGGTACTTTTTTGTTATCTGCATAATAACTATAGTATTTTTATATTAACAGTAGTTGCCCATGCACCTGACTGTGAGATGTCATGTATTTAGAAGTGAAAGCTATCCGTAGTGCACTAATACATTCAGCCAGTCTGATGTGAACCTCTAAAAAGCATTGTGCCACTCATTAATCTTTAGTTAATCTTGAGTCATTGCATCGTTTCGGGCGGCTCTCGGCTCGTGTAGTGGAGTAATCATTAGTAATTACCGACACCATATTGGCCTCCACATGATACTGTGTGCTCGTGGGCTTCTTTTGTGCAGCATTATACAGTCTTTTGCCTTGCTTTGATCAGTTCACAATACCAATGGGAATGTCACATTTGATTGAGACCAGGCTGTGTTAGTCAACACGAAAACTGTGTAAAAACATCTATTCAATGTCAAGGGTGTAACCTGGCATGGAAAAACCGCCCCAAATCTCCCAAAGAATAGCTCATTTCCTTTTTAAGAGTCTAGATAAGGTAGCTACACACATAAGCAATAATATTTTCCTTTCCTTAAATGTGTTGCGATCAGATTTTTGTGTGTATATGAAACGGATGTTATTAAATATTTGATTGATTTGTTTTTGACAGATTGCAGTGGTTCTTAATCGGTGAGTTATGACCCAGAACACCCATAAAACCACAAATATACACATATATATATTTATTAAACATTTATAATGAAAAAATTCCATTTCATAAATATATATATACTTGCAAAAGTTTAGTATGACATTGCTTATATATATATATATATATATATATATATATATATATATATATATATATATATATATATATATATATATATATATATATATATATCATCACAGTGGTTCTCATATAAAATAAAGAATCTTATATATATATATATATATATATATATATATATATATACATACATATACATACAAGGCTTGACATTAACATCTGCCAATCCTCCAAATTCAGGTGTATTTCAGCAGTGGCGTGTAACGCAGTCACTCCAACTAGCCACTTTGGCAGGTTGAATTTAATATATATGTATATATATATATATATATATATATATATATATATATATATATATATATATATATATATATATATATATATATATATATATACATACATTTTTCAATTGTAGTCTTTTAAAAAGGCATCTGAAATAAGAAACTAAATGCAATGTAGTGTCAAAAATATTGATACCGACATATCTGAAACGCTTCCACTTCTCATTTTCTGCAGAATGGACTATATGCACGGGTTACTTCCTGGTTGTCGTTAAGCCAGCTCTGAACTGTTAGCTGTTCATTCTGTAGTCGTTGTACATCGACACAAAACCATCTATGGTTGACTTTTTAGTGTTGTATTTATATTTTAATGTAGTTATCACATTTACCTAATTTGCCAATAAACCAGTTTTATTGATTGCAATAAAGACGAAGCTATTGGGACTGTTTAAAAATGCCGTTTCTGTAATTAGACACGCACACACATTTTTTCCCAGCACTTCAAATGTTATTTTTAATGTGATGAACACAAACATTATTTGTTCATCCTTCTGAGATTGTCCCCATTGTAAAACCGAACGTTTAAAAATATAGGAAATTTAACATTTGATAGAAAACACTTATCTAAAAATAAAAAAGACAGTAATTAGCATTTTAACCACCAGATGGCGGCAAAGTAGTATTTATTTGCGCACATATCAGCCATTTCCTCTAAACGTTTTTCACTTCGTTTTTGACTAAATATTAAATAATTAAATTATTATATAATTAAATTATTATAAAATAACTAGGTTTAAAATACATTTTGTCAATGTGAAGTATGAAATACTCACAAAATCTTATGAAAAACAATAACTTTTATTGTGAATTACACAGAAAGCGAGCACCGTGCTCTCCCTTTGTAATCACAGCAGCTGTCAGTCAGTGCAGTGCAAGATCAATGATTTCAGCACACTTGTGAAAACGCACATTTATTCAATTAATCTAACAAAAGTGCACAATAAATATTTAATTTTTGAAGCTTTTTTTCCACATAAAAGTGTGAAAACTAATGGTCGAATTGAATGTAGCCGAGGAGGAACATTGAGGTACGTCTTTATTTATTTATTTTTTATGCTGTCTTGCGTTTGAATAACTAAATTAATGCTATGCCACACTATTTAAGTGACTATATTCTGATTATAAACTAAGTATTACACTACTGATGCTCAACACACCAGCAAATGACATCTCACCGGAAGTTTTCGAGCTGGCTTATATTAATGCGGAAGTTCTAAAGAACGCTCCGTGCATATAGTCCATTGACACAATGCCAGCTGCTCTTTCTCTCTCTCTCATCTCTCTGTCAGCGAGTTGACACACAAACCCGCCTTCCCTCACTCACTCCTTTCATTTGCTCCGAATGAATATTGTTGGTCTTACAGGGCTTGAATTTCGGCGTGGGATTGCACGTATTACGCATAATTTTACTCATTCCGGCAGATTTAATGCGCGCACAGAAAGCCGCCTCAGTTTGCTTTTTGCGCTAAAACAGTGAAATACGCACAAATTAATGTCAAAACACCAGTCTTCACGTAAGAGTATTCACGTTCAGAAAGAAAGCGCATGTGTAACAGTATAATGGATCCGTGCATCAGTTCTTAAAGTGACAGCAGCCTAATATACCTGCTGCCAAATTATGAGATAATATTAAAAATATCTTTATGGCAGTTTTTCCCTATGGTATCAATGTCAAAATTGTGGCCAGTGAAAATGCTGAAAACTTTGCAAAACCACTAGCCACATGGGCTGTTATTGTCAAGCCCTGTATGTATATATATAGTTTTGGTATTATGTTAGATCACTTGTAATGAGTCATGAAGCAAAACTGGTTTAGAACCACTGAAATACTAGACTATAAAATCACTGCAATGAACAATGTGATGTAATATAAAAGCCAGACCACTGCGGATAAGTGAGTGTTACTGGAAGACAGCATTAAGCATTTCTAGGGAACAAGTGTAGGTCAGTTTTATGGTGCATGAGGCACATGACACGCCCGTCCTTTCACTTCCGAGATTTGGCCAGATTATAATTTCTGCAATCTTGTGGACATCTGGCATGACGCAACACATGATGCAACTTGAGAGAGGACTGCGGCACCGGTAGCATGTGAGGTAGTGAGTAATTCACTCATGAAAAAGAAGTAATTTATTACTATTACATGTTGCCAACTATTTTCAATGGAAAGTAGCTAACGCTAGCGCAAAAAGTAGCTAAATGTCACTAGATGTGGCAACTGTCAGCACTTTACATCTGTTTTCTCTCAATCTGTGCTCATATACTGTATTTTAATAGTCAGATGTCCAATAAAGCTGTTCTCATTTACATATTTTCTGTCAGACAACAGAAAGAGTATGATATAATGACTGACTAGCAGTTCAAAAATGGCTAGATTTGCTAGTTGATTTTTTTGAAAAATGTCTCTAATCTAGTGACAAAGTCGCTAAATTGGCAAAACTGCATTCTAATGTGTGGTGCTGGTTTTTCTGTGGCACTCAAAGTGAAATTTTGAGGAATATTTTTTTGTAGCTCTTTTCTAAATAAAAACAGGGCAGAGTGACCAAAAACCACCATGAAAATACCACACATTTATTTGTGCAAGTTTGCGGTTTTACCGTGGAATTGGGTTAAAGCGACCCCAAATAACATGATATTTAGTCCCTTTAGGGGAACCCGGCCAAAAATGTGGATTTTACCTAGGGCTAGTTTTGGGCTAGTTTTGAGTAGCAATTGGGCAGGTTTTGTTGTGAAAACCTGGCAACCCTGAACTGCATACAGGTTTGGAAAGACATAAAGGGTGAGTTAATAATGCCAAAATATTAATTTTTGGCTGAAGAACATGATGGGATGACGTGGCACATCAGCTGACAGAAACAGCTGTGTTCAGATGTGTTCTCTCTTTGTGATGATGGGAAGGAACAGCACAGGTGCAAAAGCACAGAAATTCAAAGAGAATGCTGGGAGATTATGGCAAATTCCCACTCGGGAGGAAAGTTAATGGTGTTTCCTGTTTTGGTCAGTGAAACGAGCCTATTTAGTCATTTCATTTCCTTCTGCTGTTTATGGAGACAGACTTCTGCCTACTTTGCAATTGTTTGTGCCTTTGGGTAAACAGTTAGTTCTTTGGTGTTTAGTGTCACATGATCCTTCAGAAATCGTTCTAATATGCTGATTTGCTTCTCAAGAAACATTTATGATTATTATCAATGTTGAAAACAGTTGTGCTGCTTCATATTTTTGTGAAAACTGACTTTTCCTTGGTGAATAGAAAGTTCATAAGATAGCATTTATTTGAAATAGAAATCTTTTTTAACATTATAAATGTCTTTACTGTCACTTTCTAAAAAAATGGAAAAACTGTGGATAAACTCTGTCACAACATTAAGGGTTGTGGGTGATCTGTAGGGTTGTTGCAAAGGTCCTTTTTCAATGTAAGTCTGTGGTGTTGTTGTAGTTGTTTTTCTGTTTTTTTGCCATCATCTGCCAGACACTGCTTATAATAGTACTGTGATATCAAAATTAACATAGAAACATCCATTATAGCCCTGATGAAGTTGTAGTTATCTCTGTGTGCAGTTACTGAGTTTCCTGTGTGGAAATAGAAACTTAACGCTTTCATAAAAAGTTTTAACCCTGTTAGCGGTAGAAATGTGTGACAACTTTGCTACTTCTTGTTTAGTGATCATTATCTCGATTAGCATTTGGCTATGTTTATCATAGTTCACCACAGAGTTAGATAGCGCTAAGTTATTGTGTTTATATGTGTTTGTCCATCATTATATGCTGATGTTGAAGAACATTGTTACTGACTGTGACTGCTGACAGCCTGACAAAAGAGGTTTTTTGTCACCTCGGAAACTGCTTTGTTGACACGACGAGAGCCCAGGGTGTTTAAAGAGGCCTTTCACAAGCCGGTCGCTTTACATTGTCCCCTCCCCCATTTTCTTTGCGACAATATGACCTTCAAAATACATCCAGATTAGAGTAACCAACCATAACCTGTCACTCTTTCTGTTCGCTGTTTACTTTTGTTTGGTTCTTCATGGTTTAATAGTTTTATATGCTTATGTAGGTAAAAACACAAGTCTGTGTGAGTGTTGAAGAAATGTCTGAGTGTCTCTCTATAGTAAATGGCAATGTGGGTCAGTAGTACACTGAAGGTATGCTTTTCATCAGCATGATTCACTTTTGCTCCTTCCATATGATTAAGTCTTTCTCACTCTCACTCTCTTGTGCTAAAGTGTCTGTTTCCCTGCATCTCATTGTCTTTTGTCCAGTATTTGTGTGTTATCTGTGCTTTTTGTTGTGCAGTGCCACCTAACCTCAGGACTGCAGCAGTGTTCCTGGCACAGCATGGCTCTGAGGCTTTTGTGCCCAGTCTGGCTCAGTTTACTGTTAACAGTTAGATGGACGTGTCTGTGTTACTGTTGTTTGTCTGTTCATAGTGAGGTGTGTGTGTGTGTGTGTGTGTGTGTGTGTGTGTGTGTGTGTGTGTGTGTGTGTGTGTGTGTGTGTGTGTGTGTGTGTGTGTGTGTGTGTGTGTGTGTGTGTGTGTGTGTGCATGTAGTGTTTACAGACCTTCAGCACAATGGCCTTCTCTGTCTGGATGTTATGTCTCACTTAGCATGTGAGCGTCAGCTTATAGCTTAATCAATACATTGTGTTTGTGTCAGTCTGGATTACACAAAGTCATAGGCATGATTGCACATAGGTAAAGTTCCTGCACAGTAGAAGAAAAAAAAAAGATATATATACACACAAACCCGATCCCAAAAAAGTTGGGACACTGTACAAATTGTGAATAAAAAAGGAATCCAATACTTTCCAAATCTCATAAACTTATATTTTATTCACAATAGAATATAGATAACATATCAAATGTTGAACGTGAGACATTTTGAAATGTCATGCCAAATATTGGCTCATTTTGGATTTCATGAGAGCTACACATTCCAAAAAAGTTGGGACAGGTAGCAATAAGAGGCCGGAAAAGTTAAATGTACATATAAGGAACAGCTGAGGACCAATTTGCAACTTATTAGGTCAATTGGCAACATGATTGGGTATAAAAAGAGCCTCTCAGAGTGGCAGTGTCTCTCAGAAGTCAAGATGGGCAGAGGATCACCAATTCCCCCAATGCTGCGGCGAAAAATAGTGGAGCAATATCAGAAAGGATTTTCTCAGAGAAAAATTGCAAAGAGTTTGAAGTTATCAGCATCTACAGTGCATAATATCATCCAAAGATTCAGAGAATCTGGAACAATCTCTGTGTGTAAGGGTCAAGGCCGGAAAATCCATACTGGATGCCCGTGATCTTCAGGCCCTTAGACGGCACTGCATCACATACAGGAATGCTACTGTAATGGAAATCACAACGTGGGCTCAGGAATACTTCCAGAAAACATTGTCGGTGAGCACAATCCACCGTGCCATTCGCCATTGGCGGCTAAAACTCTATAGGTCAAAAAAGAAGCCATATCTAAACATGATCCAGAAGCGCAGGCATTTTCTCTGGGCCAAGGCTCATTTAAAATGGACTGTGGCAAAGTGGAAAACTGTTCTGTGGTCAGACGAATCAAAATTTAAAGTTCTTTTTGGAAAACTGAGACACCATGTCATCCGGACTAAAGAGGACAAGTACAACCCAAGTTGTTATCAGCGCTCAGTTCAGAAGCCTGCATCTCTGATGGTATGGGGTTGCATGAGTGCGTGTGGCATGGGCAGCTTACACATCTGGAAAGGCACCATCAATGCTGAAAGGTATATCCAATTCTAGAACAACATATGCTCCCATCCAGACGTCGTCTCTTTCAGGGAAGTCCTTGCATTTTCCAACATGACAATGCCAGACCACATACTGCATCAATTACAACATCATGGCTGCGTAGAAGAAGGATCCGGGTACTGAAATGGCCAGCCTGCAGTCCAGATCTTTCACCCATAGAAAACATCTGGCGCATCATAAAGAGGAAGATGCGACAAAGAAGACCTAAGACAGTTGAACAACTAGAAGCCTGTATTAGACAAGAATGGGACAACATTCCTATTCCTAATATTGAGCAACTTGTCTCCTCAGTCCCCAGACGTTTGCAGACAGTTATAAAAAGAAGAGGAGATGCCACACAGTGGTAAACATGGCCTTGTCCCAACTTTTTTGAGATGTGTTGATGCCATGAAATTTAAAATCAACTTATTTTTCCCTTAAAATGATAAATTTTCTCAGTTTAAACATTTGACATGTCATCTATGTTGTATTCTGAATAAAATATTGAAATTTGAAACTTCCACATCATTGCATTCTGTTTTTATTCACAATTTGTACAGTGTCCCAACTTTTTTGGAATCAGGTTTGTGTATATATATATATATATATATATATATATATATATATATATATATATATAATATGTGTGTGTGTGTGTGCTTAAGGGATAATTCCATTTTAATGCATGATGTGGAGGCAACGAACCACCCGATGCAAAGCGGAGTGCATTTAAATCGTTTAATGCACAGCTAGCCGTGGATTATCCCATTTATACCATGGTTATTTACCAGCATTTACAAGTTTAAGCTGTTACTGATGTTTTCAGCACTACATTTTACTGGAAGGGTTAAAATGATGGCTATTTTCATCAGCTACTACTCCTTGTATCTAGCATTCTGTCTGCTTTAAAGTCCCCCTGTAGTCAATAATTGTATCCCTTAAATCTCATCTTTGATCACCAAAATTACATATTTAAAAATGTTTTCCTTGAAAAAAAATCGTAATGCTTTAAAATAGCTTGACTGTAACTCTACACCCTTGCCTCATTTAATATACATAGATCTATGAATATGATAATTAGCCCCACCTCCACTCACTCGCACAATGGTGAACCATTCTGTCAACTTACTGATGTTTGAACAACTCAGAACGTCAGTGGAAAAAGGCGTATAGTTCATCATAACATCGTAATATGCATCATACACCCGCTATATTGCTAAATCTACCTGATGTTTCATCTCAGCAGAAAAACATACCGGGATAACCTTATTTTGAGACTCCTTTGTGCAGTCAGTTATTGATATGCTAAAGCCCGCCGCCACTTTGTCGTGATTGGTTACAAGGTAGTTTGTAACGTCAAAAACACCAGCGATTTCAGTTTTAAAGTTTTAAAGAGAAAATACTCAGCACTGGTGTTTGCTTATGAATTTGCACATGGTTTGTCTTAAAGCATATTAAAAACATCAAGATAGACATATGAACAACATTAAAACTTGATTTTCACCACGGGGACTTTAAATCAGACACAGAGATAAAGTAGTGCGGCTGATTGAATTATAACATTTATTTGAATGAATAAGCTTGTCGCAAGAGAGAGAGAGAGAGCAGAGAGAGAGATGGAGAGAGATGTGTGTGTAAATAACCTGCGTCTGTGCAGCGTCTCTATACTAGCAATGAAGAGTTAATTTCTTGAAAAACATGTTACAATGTCCTTGCCGAGTAATATAATGGAGCGATTCAGTAGTTAATTTATTAATAAAAGTCACAGAGAAACGTTGACAACAAGTTTCTGTGCTCCTGGATGTCTCTGTTTGTGTGCAGCGCAATCTCTGATCTCTCTCTCTCTCTCTGTGTGTGTGTGTGTGTGTGTGTGTGTGTGTGTGTGTGTGTGTGTGTGTGTGTGTGTGTGTGTGTGTGTGTGTGTGTGTGTGTGTGTGTGTGTGTGTGTGTGTGTGCACGCGTTTTTGTGACATATCAGGACACAAATTTGTATAATGGCATGGGTATGACATAGGTATTACAAGGAGAGGGTGACTTATGAGGACATTACCCCATGTCCCCATTTTTCAAAAGGCTTATAATGAGTTTTTTTCCTGTGATGGGTAGGTGTAGGGCTAGTGTTAGGGTGACCAGACGTCCCGTTTTTCCCGGGACAGTCCCGTATTTCAGCTCTATTTTTAGTGTCCCGACTTATTAAGAAAAAAATTATGTTTTGTCCCGTATTTCATCTTTCAACTGGGTGATGGAGTTCTGTCACACAAGAACAGCCTAATCAATTCGTCATAGAACAAAGTTACCATTCAATCACAATTCGTTATCGATTAGTGAAGGCGGGATAGGCGGAATCACGCTGAATAACACAGACCAGAAGCCTCTCTCTCACGCACTCTCTCTCTCTTTCGCGCGATCAGTTCTCCTCGTGCCTGAATGGTCAAATGCACACATAGTTTTTCAAAATGTCCACCGTGTGGAGTATCTCACGTAAATACAGTCGGTTAAGTGGACGTAAACAGGTGGGTAAAAACAGGAAATGTGTCAGTAGCCTATATTACATCCATGGATTCGGTCTTAAAGGGACAGTAGCCTAATTAAATATTTGTCAGTATATTCAAATGTGAAAAAAATTTAATCTCTGTCGTATTTGTTGTATTGTTTGTAACTTGTTTGTAAATTTCTTTTTATATAACAATATATAACAAATATTTATATCTACACTGCCCTCCAAAAGTTTAGAAACGCCCTAGAAAAGTGGGGTTTTGGACAATATTGGCATGAATCCTTTTTAATTTGTGATAATTTTGCACTGGTAAGGGACAACACAAATTATAAAAACACATTTTATTACATAAACAGTTTATACATAGAAAAAAACTTAAATTTTTGATTCATCAAAATATCCAGCATTAGCAGCTATCTGACCTAAACTGGGTTCTGATTGGTTCATTGTATTCTAAACTTAATTGGCAATCAATTGTTGAAGCTATTAAGGTGTGCTGACCCAAAAATCTTTTACAAACCTGGGCCAAGTTTAAACCAGTAACCAGGCATCACAGCTGGCAAAGGGGCATGTCTGACTTTGACATGTATATACTGCCATTATTATGTAATGAAATGAAATGAACACATGAAAATTATTATTGCTGGATAATGTCAAGTTACTGTAATGTATTTGCACCAAAAAATTATAAGGATTTATGCTGATATCGTCCAAAACCAGACTTTTCCAGGGGTGTTTTCAAACTCTTGGAGGGCAATGTATATATATATTATATATATATATATATATATATATATATATATATATATATATAATATAGTGAAATAAAATGTCTTATATCATGGTCATATTGCGCACTCGTCCCGTATTCCACCATGAGAAATCTGGTCACCCTAGCTAGTGTAGGGGGATAGAAAATACAGTATAAAAACCATTATGCCTATGGAATGTCCCCACAATTCACAAAAAACAAACCTGTGTGTGTGTGTGTGTGTGTGTGTGTGTGTGTGTGTGTGTGTGTGTGTGTGTGTGTGTGTGTGTGTGTGTGTGTGTGTGTGTGTGTGTGTGTGTGTGTGTGTGTGTGTGTGTGTGTGTGTGTTTCAATAAAAGAAGTATATTAATATAGAACGGTGATTGAACTGACTTGGAACTACCTGCACATTAAACAGTTATTTTGCACACCTTCCAGCCAATCAGAATCATGTATTCAAACAGACCATATACATGTGTGTGTGTGTGTGTGTGTGTATGTATAATTCTATGCTGAGAATATGCTTGAGGTGCTCAAGAAACAATTTCTTATTATAAACACTGTTGGGGAAAGTTATGAGTTACAATATTGTGTTACTCCCTAAAAAAGTAACTAATTGCATTACTTAGTTACTTCTTATGGAAAGTAATGCATTACTTTACTTTTGCGTTACATTTTCTAATTTGTGCTGGGTGTTACTTTACCAGATTACCAGATTGCATAACTTGCGTTACTTGCAATGCGTTACCAAAACAGTTTTTGCTGCTTAATATTTTTGTAGAATTTTTTTTTTAAGGATCATTTGATAAATAGAGAGTTCAAGAGAATAGCATTTATTTGAAATAGAAATCTTTTGTAACATTATAAAAAGTCTTTTCTGTCACTTTTGATCAATTGAATGTGTCCTTGTTGAATGAAAGTATTCATTTCTTTCAAAAAATGTACTCCAAACTATTGAACAGTAGTGTATCAGTTTCCACAAAAAATATCAAGCAGCACATTTTCACATTAATAATAATAATAAATGTTTCTTGAGCCGCAAATCAGCATATTAGAATGATTTCTGAAGGACCATGTGACACTGAAGACTGAAAATTAATTTCTGTGTTCAGTGAACACAGGGTGCTAATGGCATGACTTCTCTTCATGCTTCAGGGTACAAACGCTCTAATCAGCACTGTACAGCGTTGCATGTGCAACTATGCAGTTCGTTATTTGACGCGTTCGCTTTGACATGTTAAATTACGGCTGTCAGCAATATTTCTGCCTGAGCGTGTGGTTTCTCAAGCATTTTTCATTTATGTGGAGCTGCATTTCCCAGAGTTCATGACAACAGCAGTTTGATAATCATTTTCGTGTTGAGCAAAGATGCTCATCCATGTCATCCACAGATGCTCTGGAATCTTCTGAAACGATCCAGAGCCGACCGATTGTCTCTCAATGGAGCCAGACTGTCGGTTTACTCTCCTCTGATCTGTGTGGACAAGGTACTTAAATAATAACAGTCTCCAAGCCAATAGAGGACTGAGAGACGTATATGGAGTGTTAAAGAGAGAGAGTGGACCAGACAGTTTATGAGAAAGCGAGGTTGGTGATAGTGGGAGAGTATTTATTGAGGTACACTGTTATAAGTACAACGTGTTATGCTCTGTTACGATGTGTTACCCTGAAATTATTTTTATTTATTTTTTTCACCAACTGTCTGAAATTGTGTTTAATAATATTATGTGGTGCAAATTGCATTTTAAACATTTTGGACTGACTCATTTGTCTAGCTATGCAAATTTAATTTCCAGCATTCCTAAACACACACACACACACACTGACACACACACACACACACACACAATTAATTATATTTTCATGCTGTTTGCATAATTTGACAAAATTACAGCTTGATTGGAAATGACACAGATGAAATCACAGGTGATATTTACCTCATTGCATTACCTTTCACAATTTAGGGGCAGTAAGATTTTTTTTAATGGTTTCTTGTTTCTTCTGCTCACCAAGGCTGCATTTATTTGATAAAAAATACAGTAAAAACAGTAATATTATGAAATATTATTCCCATTTAAAATAACTGTTTACTATTTGAATATATATTAAAATGTAATTTATTTCTGTGATAGTAAAGCTGAATTTTCAGCATCGTTACTCCAGTCTTCAGTGTCACATGATCCTTCAGAAATCATTCTAATTTGCTGATTTGCTGCTTAACAAACAGTTCTGATTATTATCAGTGTTAAAAACAGTTGTGCTACTTCATATTTTTGTGGAAACCGTGATGCATTTTTTTTATTGTTTGATAAACAGAAGTTTATCTTCATCTCCTGCTCTTCTCCTTGGTAACCAAGTGCACTACCTTGCTGGTTGTGGTGAAAATAACATCACAACTTAGTGTCTATTGTAAAGATAAATATAAAGTCATAATTTGTGTATTTTGAGATTGAAAGTCTGGGTCTGGGATGAGGGTGAAAATATAAAATCACATAAAAGGTATTTTAAAAGTAATTTGAATAAATGACAGATTAATGTGATCTCATAACAAAAACTGTTGCAATATCTTAACTTTAATAAATAGACAAAGTGTGTTGCAGAACTATAGTTAGTTAGTTAGTGTTCCTTTAAAGGGATAGTTCACCCAGAAATGAAAATTCTGTCATCACTTACTCATCTTCAAGTTGTTCTAAACTTGTATAAATGTTTTTGTTCTGTTGAACACAAAGGAAGATATTTTGAAGAATGTGGGAAACTGAACAGTTGTGAGGCACCATTGACTTCCATAGTATTTTTTTTTTCCTATTATGGAAGTCAATGGTGTCTCAAAGTGGCCTGGTTACAAACTTTCATTTTGTGTTAAAGCTATCCTTTTAACATAGGTTCCTCACATTGCAGTTCCTCTTCACTCAAGAAGCAGAAAGCAGAACTTTTTTTTTTTTTTTAAGAAAAAAAACAACATGCATGAACAAGTGTGTGTATTATTTTGTTAATAGTTGATTTGAATGTAACAATTATGCATGACTTAATATATTCTACTGTACTACTTTTGCAATATGCTGTATGTTTATGCATCAGGAATCAACTGTTTTTATCTTTTTCTTGACTCATTATTAGATTGAACAGCCAAAAGTTAAACATTTAAAAAAAAAAAAAAAATGGATTGCCATGCAACTGACATATTCATGCATATGCTTCCTGAATGAAATGCTCAACTGCTCACTTGCATTTTTTTGAAAACAGCTAACTTTCTAACCAGTTTGTTCTCTCTCTCTCTCTCTCTCTCTCTCTCTCTCTGTCTGTGTGTGTTTTATTTCTGCAGAAATGTGGTACTGGGTGTTCCTGTGGTGTCTATTCTCGTCTCTGTTCGTTCACAGTGCCGTGGGTCTGCTGATGTGTGTGACACTGCAGCGTCATAAGAGAGGACGGCTCATCACACTGGTGCTCATCAGCGTGGGCTTCCTGGCCTCTCTTACAGGAGGGGTCATCACCAGTCAGTACTCACACACTTCTGCTTTTCTTATCGGCCTTTGTGGCCAAAATTAGCACATTATATGTCCTCAAACACAATATGAAATCAAAATGAATAAACATACATGGTCATTTTGTGCATGATTCATTAATGCACAATTTTGCTGTTTTAATCAAGTCACTGTGAGACTGAGAAATGTTTATGACCCAACTAGATTTTTACATTTTCTCATGCAAAATTCACCGCCATGATGCTAGTGGGTTCTGGCAGGGTTGCTGGGGTTTTGCTATGCAGTTGCTAAGGTATTCTGTGTGGTTTTTAGAGAGTATCTGTGACTAAAAAAAATGCATTAGAATGGAATATATTTTAAGGGCATTGTCTAGTTGGGCAGGGTGTCAATGGACTAGCTTTTAGCTGTTCTCCAGTCGGACACAAATGGAGTTTGATTCAAAAATAACCCTATGCTGAAGTGCCTGTTCCCAGAGGTCTGCTTTAATATTAATATGAATCTAACCAAGAGAGACAGAAACATTTAGTCTGTTAATGTGTGTGTGTGTGTGTGTGTGTGTGTGTGTGTGTGTGTGTGTGTGTGTGTGTGTGTGTGTGTGTGTGTGTGTGTGTGTGTGTGAGAGAGAGAGAGAGAGAGTAAATTTTGGGGTGAATTAACCCTTTAATGTTTACAGTATGTATATGAATATTAATGTATATCTCTGTGTGTGACAGATCCATTCACAGTGATATACTGTACATCAAAGGGGTCATGAACTGAGAAATCAAATTTTCCTTGAGCTTTTGACATGTAAGTCATCATACTATAAGAATATCCTGTAAGTTTCAGAACTGAAAACTTCCTTGCTATTCCGAAAACAGCTGTTATTGTAACCAAGCCCAGATAACGAATTCTTGTGGAATGTATAAAGACCGCCTCAGTAAAAGAAAATAAACGCCTACTTCATCATTGCAACGTTAGCCCCGCCTACTGACGTGTTAGTCAGATGACGAGGAGAGAAGAGGATCAGGATACAGAACTAAAAATAACATTACCTTTCAAATGATCCTAATGCTAGGAAATAATATGGTTATTTATTTTCAACAGTGTGAATGTCTCAGTTGAGCATTATTTATTTGTATTCGGTATTTAACTGTGGATTCTTTGGTAAATCAGTCGCAATTTTGGCGCAGGCTTTGCAAACAGACATTTTTATAATATGGACTTGACATTAAAGGTGCCATTGAACATTTTTTTACAAGATGTAATATAAGTCTAAGGTGTCCCCTGAATGTGTCGAAGTTGCAGCTCAAAATACCCCATAGATTTTTTAAAATTAATTTCTTTTATTTTGAGGCATAATTAGAAATGCGCCGATTCAGGCTGCTGCCCCTTTACTTGTTCACGCTCTCCGCCCCCTACCGAGCTCTCGACTCTATCATTGCATAAACACAAAAGTTCACACAGCTAATATAACCCTCAAAATGGATCGTCATGCAGCATGTTTATTTGGATGTTTACATTTGATTCTGAATGAGTTTTGAATGAGCTAACGGCTAATCCTACACTGTTGGAGAGATTTATAAAGAATGAAGTTGTGTTTATGAATTATACAGACTGCAAGTGTTTAATAATGAAAATAGCGACGGCTCTTGTCTCCGTGAATACAGTAAGAAACGATGGTAACTTTAAACACATTTAACAGTACATTAGCAACATGCTAACAAAACATTTAGAAAGATAATTTACAAATATCACTAAAAATATCATGATATCATGGATCATGTCAGTTATTATTGCTCCATCTGCCATTTTTCACTATTGTTCTTGCTTGCTTACCTAGTCTGATGATTCAGCTGTGCACAGATCCAGACGTTAATACTGGCTGCCCTTGTGTAATGCCTTGAACATGAGCTGGCATATGCAAATATTGGGGGCGTACATATTAATGATCCCGACTGTTCCGTAACAGTCGATGTTATGTTGAAATTCGCCTGTTCTTCAGAGGTCTTTTAAACAAATGAGATTTATATAAGGAGGAGGAAACAATGGAGTTTGAGACTCACTGTATGTCATTTCCATGTACTGAACTCGTTATTCAACTATGCCGAGGTAAATTCAATTTTCAATTCGATGGCACCTTTATTGAAACAACATGTAAGTAACTGAGTTAATTCTAATGCCTGATCTGATATGTAATGTTTCATGTACAGTCAGATGTTCTTTGTCTGTGTGTCAGTAAATCAAACCAGTGACTAAACTTCACGTTGTTTCTCTTAGTAGGATGAAAATAATCTGTTATTATATAAACTGTGATTAAATTATTTATAGAAAGCGATCAAAGAACACTGGAGCTGTCAATCAAACAGCACAAGTGTTCTGGACCTGTTATATTCAACAAATCTCTTATTTACATTGTGTTTGCACTGTTAGTTAAGATGAAAGCATTCATTAGTGTGCAGAAATTGAATTCAAGAGAAATGACGAGATCACTGCATTCGTGCACTCATCAACATGTCTGATCGGCTACAATGTTCATCACTGCAACCTTTCTTGCCACGATCTAAATATGATGCCATACATGTAAATGCTATAATCAACACTTTTCACAATTAGTTAACCTTGAGAGCTGTAATAGCTAAAACATGCTAAAAGTTGTCGAGAGAGTTCAACATGTAATACTATTTCATATGCAAAGATGTCAGCCAATCACAGCAATGGACGTTTACACTGAAGTCTCACAGCAGGAACAGAGCATTCAAATAAGAGGGCTATAATCAGGGTAGGAAAATGCCTTTTATTTATAAATTATGACAATTTTTCATGTAAAAATCATACTAACATTGTAAGTGCACCCCAGGAAACATTGCAGTTCATGACTCCTTTAATATTCATATACATACTGTATACATTAAAGTGTTAATTCACCCAAAAATGAAAAAACTTGTCATCATTTACTCTCATATTGTTCCAAACACAAATGAAGATATTTTGAATGAAATCTGAGAGATTTAGGTCCCTCCATTGACAGTCTACACTTGAAACTACCACTTGTCTTGTCATTTGTCCTGTGTCAGGCGCGGCAGTGGCGGGTGTGTACCGTGTGGCAGGGAAGAACATGGCTCCTCTTGAAGCTCTGGTGTTCGGGGTGGGCCAGACTGCTTTTACTGTCGTCATTTCATTCTCACGGATCTTGGCCACTCTTTGAATGGATGGAAAGCAACAATAACTGACACACCCAACAGCCAATCAGCCGGCAGAAGGGCCACGGTCGAGGTGAGTGGGGTTAAACCACAGAGATCTGGCCTGTGGTGCAAAGAAATGAGCTTTAGGAGTCACTAATGGCCAATGGACCACTATATGAAGCCCTGTAGAACAGCACCTTTTGGAGAACTGAACATTTCAAGAAGCAAAAACAGCATTATAGGCCAATGACTAAAACTCAATCAACGTGCCAACTGCCTCGATGGAGGATTGAGATGAATCCTGGGATGTCTGTTCATCTTTGCTGAACATTTGTTTTGTTTTTGCACATGGATCGCTTCAGCTTTATGTAAACTGAGTGGTGTTGGAGCCGTAGCTGGACCATAAAGCCAAGATGGATGCATCAAAAGCATCCTCTGATAGTTTGTCTCTCTGTCTATGTATCCTCAATCAGTGTGGGAAAACACCACTAAACATTATCTAATTCTGCTCAGCTGAACGGTCTGAAACATTCCTGTTTGTGTGATTATGGATCTTCGCTCTGGTCCAGCAGTATTACCACATCCAGTTTTCTTCTCCGTAAGAAATGGCTTCCACTTTGCACTTTCTGCATTTTGAAAACTGTCTGTAGAAGGTTATGCAATATGGAGGTTTAGGTGTGATGTGGTCTCTTGTAACCTATATACTGTAAATGTATCCATAATGGAAAAATGCCTTATTTATATAATATGGAAACACAATGGAACATCAGTGTAAATTTTAACTCTGGTATTAGAGCTGCACGATTAATCGTTAAAAGATCGCGATCTCGATTCAAGCACCCACACGATCTCATTCTTAAATGACAATGATTCATCTGTGTCTGTTAAACCTTTGACAAAAGCACAGCGGAACATTCAAATCTGCGTTTGTGCTGCCGCTGGTCTAGAGAGAGCAGTTGTCATGTATAAGTATGAAACAGCTTCACGAACAGTTTTTTCAACCATGCAGTATTGTTATTTCTGTGTTACAAATATTCATATTATCACAGAAGTATTGAGATAAAAGTCTGGAGTCCTGCACATAACATGCAGGAAAAAAGGTAAATTGTGTGCACGATTTACTAATTCATTCTCTCATGCACATGATTTATAAATCAAAGGAACGACTTAGTAAAGAGTGCGCACAATTTAGTAAATAGAGGGAACAAATTAGTAAATTGTGTGCACAGCTGATAAATCGAGGGAATGACTTAAAGCATGCACACGATTTAGCCTGCTATTTTTTTTCCTGCATGTCATGTGCAGGGTTCCATATACAAGTTTATGGTTCGGATATAAACACTGATGTCTATGGAAGCGATCACAATAGAGCAAATCACCTTTTGAAAGTAACTTAAAGGTGCTGTAGAATGTAATATGTAACATGTAAAGATGTAATATAAGTCTAAGGTGTCCCCTGAATGTGTCTGTGAAGTTTCAACTCAAAATACCCCATAGATTTTTTTTAATTAATTTTTGTAACTGCCTATTTTGGGGCATCATTAAATATGCGCTGATTCAGGCTGCGGCCCCTTTAAATTCTCGTGCTTCCCACCCCCGGAGCTCGCGCTTGCCTTTAACAGCATAAGTATGGTATTTATTTGGATGTTTACATTTGATTCTGAATGAGTTTGATAGTATGCTCTGTGGCTAAAGCTAACATTACACACTGTTGGAGAGATTTATAAAGAATGAAGTTGTGTTTATGAATTATACAGACTGCAAGTGTTTAAAAATGAAAATAACGACAGTCTTGTCTCCGTGAATACAGTAAGAAACGATGGTAACTTTAACCACATTTAACAGTACATTAACAACATGCTAACAAATCATTTAGAAAGACAATTTACAAATATATCATGGATCATGTCAGTTATTATTGCTCCATCTGCCATTTTTCACTATTGTTCTTGCTTGCTTACCTAGTCTGATGATTCAGCTGTGCACAGATCCAGACGTTAATACTGGCTGCCCTTGTGTAATGCCTTGAACATGAGCTGGCATATGCAAATATTGGGGGCGTACATATTAATGATCCCAACTGTTACGTAACAGTCAGTGTTATGTTGAGATTCGCCTGTTCTTCGGAAGTCTTTTAAACAAATGAGATTTATATAAGGAGGAGGAAACAATGGAGTTTGAGACTCACTGTATGTCTTTTCCATGTACTGAACTCTTGTTATTTAACTATGCCAAGGTAAATTCAATTTTTAATTCTAGGGCACCTTTAAGGCTTCAAATAATGATTGTATCATTACATCGTTACGCCACCAGATGGCGATAAGTGACTGTTAAAAATGTATTGTCGTTGAATCATTCATTCAAGAGATACGTGCAAAAACGCTAATTCATCCAGTAATCAAAAGCTGTGTTCGAAATCACCCCCTATACACATCATTCCCTACATTACTCCACTTCACTTGAAGGGATGGATGAAAACGAGTGTGTGAATTCAAATATGAGTGCGCCAGAATAGCTGCTGCTTTGCATAGTTTGTGCTTGCTATGTAATAATTACTTGAAAATTGGCAAACTGGCAGCTCCAGTAGTCATGAAAAGGTTTATCTTGAACTCTGTCATGGAGACTAGCATGTATAAACTTTAATTAAACAATTTAATAATCAATTAAAAAGGAATTTATACCTGTATGATATTACGCTGTAGCCACATTGGACCAGCGGTTTGGAAAATGGATGAATGGATGATTCAGATGCGGGCGCCATCTTCTGGCGAGACACAGGAATTCATTTGGCACAACACTCACAGTGCATTAGGGGTATTTTCTAGCTGTTGAGCGTACATCGGTTGTACACTCGTTATTGTGGTGCATTGTGGGATTGAATGAGTGCACTCCATAATGTCTGCTATGGTTTCGTACACCACTACAAAATGGCCTTTTCCCCTCAAATAGTGCCCTATTTAAGGGTATAGGGGCGATTTCAGACACAGCCAAACAAGTGAAGTATTTATGAGTGAGTCACTGAATCATTCATTCATACGTTTTATATATATATATATATATAATTCATTCAGATTAATTAAACATGATAAATTGACTGCAGTAATTAACATTTTGTCAGATCCTCTAGTAAATTACATGTTGTTTTGCTTAGTTGTCTGTTCAGAATCGTGGGAGAATCGTGATCTCTGTTTGCAACTCTGTTTGATTCTCAATTTATCCAGAATCGTGCAGCTCTATCTGGTATTTATGGAAACTTGTTTCCGCCACTAGATAAAAAATAAAAAAGGTAATTGTGACTTTTTATCTCACAATTCTGACTTTTTTTCTCTCAATTGCGAGTTTACATCTCGCTTTTTTCTCAGAACTGTGTGATAGAAACTCGGTATTGCGAGTTACAAAGTCAGAATTGCGTGATATAAATTCAGAATGGCAAGTTATAAAGTCAGAATTGCGAGAGATAAAGTCAGAATTGCATGATATAAACTCGAAATTGCAAGTTATAAAGTCAGAATGGCAAAAAATAAACTCGGAATTACGAAATAAACTCACAATTCTGAGAAAAAAACAGAATTTTGAGATAAAAAGTCACAATTATCCTTTAAATTGTATTCAGTGGAATTGGATTGAACCCATAGGTATTTAATCAAATGTCAGTTTTAAAGCAAAGAAGACAAGCATTCAAAAAGTCACTATGGTCTATAACTTTTTGTTCTGTTATGATGTAATCCATCACCTGTGATTATATCATGGATTCCATGCCCTATCCACATCCAAATCTGAGCCTGTCCTTGTACAAATGTCATTTCATAGTAATTAATGTCTTTATGTATAACCCATTTTATCCAGCATTACTGTGGCAATACTCTCCCTGCTCGAATATGGGGACTTAAACCTCAGGCCTTAAAAGACAAGACAGACACCTTCGTCCTGGACTCGTTCTACACAGTTTGAGAAGCTGGCGTATGACTGTGTGAGTAAATCAAGAGGTGATTTTCTCCTTTGCATTGGCATCACAGGTTTAATCTGAATATTGTGATTTTTAGGACACTCGGACTAATTTAATGAACTTGAAAGCTTTTGCGAGGAAGTGCACACTGATGCCATAATGAAAGCGGTCGCTCGTGGGTCTTTGCCAACAGACGTGTGAAATTGCACTGTTAATAATTTGCCTTCCATAAGTTTCCTGATGGACTTCACCAAAACAGTATAAACTAGAGTTGTGTAAGGAACAGGAGTGAGCGTCACGGTGTAAAAATGTTAAACGGAGAGTGTTTTGCAGCCGGTGTGGAATGTGACGACAGCGGTGTGTTTTACGATACCTCACTGCTGCCACTGGCTTTATTATTGATGAAACATCATTTTTTGTTTCCCTGTGTGTTTCCTTTTTATGAACACCATGAATTTTGATGTCTTAATGCTAATAATTAACCTTATAGTTGAAGACTATTCCATTTGTTTTGAATGTAAATGTTTGCAAATAAGTGCATTTTTCTTTTTTTCATAATTTATTTGGTAGCACTTTCTATGATCAACAAAGCGAGTTTATTATGCTTTAATTTTATAACCACCTACAACAAACAGTATAATGAGTATAATACATTAAAAACAGAATTTAATGTATTATATGAAATGTTATGCTGTTTTTAAAACCGTAACCATGAATAGGAAAGTATTATAATACATTATAATTGAAGGTACAATTATTTATGACTTATTACAGTATGCATATAATGAAAAACTTAATGCATTAAAATACCTTTAAAATGCATTATATAAAGTTCTATAGAGGCTTCGTAAGATGATGTTAATCATTTTTCAAACAAGAACAAACTCAACTGCATTCAGTTTGCAAATTATTGAATTATTTTGAAGTATTATTTACATTTTTCATAGCATATGTGAGCCATTTCTAAAACTCAAAACAGGTGTTTCGTCTTTCAGTTCATTTTTTTTTTTTTTTAGTTTTTTTTTTTTATTAACAGTTCATTCCACGTTGTGTCAAAGCGAACTGTCAGTTTAAAACACTGTATTGTATGAAACAAGTGATGTCGAAGTCACTGAAACAAACATGATCATTTTGCTCTATTTTTCTGTTGTCATTGACAATGTTTATTTAAACCAAAGTATTTCTTATCTCTTCAGCTTTAGGACTTTTTAAATTGAATATGATTTTTTTTTTAACACAACGGTTTGTGACTTTTTATATTATGTGTTTATGCATGTCAGATTTCTCAGCACTAATTCATGAAGCTGATTTAAGTCTGAACTACTCCTGAAAAGGCTAATTTCCCTTTTGGTGTTACTATGAAAGGCTTTCAGATAAGGTATTGATGAGGGTGGTGGATGTAATGTGGATGTGTTTATTTATTTCCAATCTTATGCAACTAAGAGTTGACTTTCAGTACCAGAGCAGCACTGCAGAGGGCGACAGTGTACTGTGAATGAGTGTGAAACGATTGTAGCTCAGATCTGCACAATTATGCAGGTCTGTTGTGTTGATTCATAATTTATGAGGGATTCTGCGAATCACTTTTCTCAACCCTATTGGCAGATATGTGTTCTAAGCAAGTTTTTCATATCTTATGTCATTTTCTTTCATGAGTTAATTTATCTTGATTTTTTTTCATTTAGATTTTACTGGAAAACAGGACAGCAAAATCATTTTTACAGTGTTATGTATAGTGTGCATAGTATGAAAATGTTCTATATGCACAGAATACCATAAGATAACCACAAAATTGCATTACAAAAGCAAAATAACTATATTTGTTATAGACAGGACTTAATTAAACTTGAGGTCATGTGACTACATTTGAAAACGATTACATACTGCATAATATTTCACATGAAACTTTAAAAAAAAGCACTGTATACAGTGTGTACCACATAGTAGGCACTAGTTTTCCACTCTGAACACAGCCATATAATGTTTTATTGTTTTAGCAACATATTTTTCATTTGCGTATATCAGTTAAATCCATTTTAATAGTGTTTTCCTTCAAATCTATTATTTGTTCAAGTTCAAACCCAAGTTGCACCTCGTCTGCAAACACAAGTTTGTAGAGAATGACAAAACATTAAATTAAAGGGGTGGAAAGAAAATATAATTGGCTTAAGTCGTGGCATATTTGAAGGGTTTTTGAAACACAAGCTTTAGGTGTCTGTGTTTATGAGTGAAGCTGTAGTAGAAGTGTGCTGTCCGTGTTGCTGTCTGCTTGTATGTGTGTTTGAGTATTGAAACCGATTTGTGATGGAGTATTTTCCCTTTGCAAGAAGGCTTGATTGATTCTGATGTTTTGATAAAGTTTGACTGAGCAGAATTGTGCTGAAATACTTTTATAGCTGCCTTTAAGATTATGGGAACAATAAATCTGCATGTCTCTCTTATCCCTATCTTTTTTTTTTTTTTTTTTTTTAGATAGGGAAAAAAAAAAGCTTTGCTTTTTGTTGTTTTGCACAGTTTTGAGGGTTGTAATGCCAGTTAGCAGCTGGACTGGGATGGGTGTCCTCATGACCCAATCAAATTCAGAGCTGCTGATTGGTCAGTTGCTATCCATAAGTCACATGTGTGTGAAAAAAAAGTCTTATTTTGAATTGAAGATGTGCCATGAACGGATGGTAAGATTTCAGGCCTTGAGATGGAGAATGTTGTAACACAGAGAGGGAGATGATACGGACACATCCGTTACAGACATTCAACACGGTTTCTTCTTTGAAAGTGTCTGTACCTCAGTGACTGCATGACAAAATGCAACTCCTCTCAAACTTTAATGTGTCCGAATGGATTTCTGACAATCCTTCTTAAGCGCCGCTCTGCAGGAAGTGGCGTGTGTAGATAGTGTATATGTTCTTTTTTTAATTTTGTATGAGCAAACAGCTGTGCTTTCCAGCACCTCTATTTATGTACAAATGCTCTTCTGTAAAACACTGCGGTCAGTTGAAATAAATTTGTTTTGCAGTAAAAGTCACCTTGTGGTCATCATTAACAGAAATTACAACTTTCTGTCAGTAATAAATGGTGTATGCAGAAATTCTAGTTAATCAGTTCATAAATGTTAAATCAATAAGCCATGTATGTAACTTTGCAAAACTATATATACACAACTACATTTTCAGCATCATTACTTCAGTCTTCATTGTCACATGATCCTACAGAAATCATTCTAATATTTATATATAAATTGTAGAAATGTTTGTTTTATTATTAAATAATTAAGAATGGGCTGAAGAAAACTCCAGTTGGCATAAATAAAAGCAATTTGGTCTGTTTTGCCTGATTGTCATCAAATCTTGACTCAGTGTCTGGACATAGTCTGGTTTTATTATAGTCTTGGCTGACATTTTATCTTTTTGGCTCCTTTTTTCTGAATTCAGGGTGAATAGTACAATGTCAATTGAATAACTACTCAGAAATCACAATAGAGGTCAGACTGACTCGTTTACTTTTTATAAGTCATTGGTTTCAATGCAACAGCATTGCTGCATGGGTCATTTAGTCTATACAGACGCCTTTCATCTCCCTCGGTCATCTTTCTACAGTGAACCCACCACGAGCACACTAGTGTGGACGTGCAGAACCAGCGCACCCTTGCCACCTGTGGATGAGGAACCGCCCTCCTGGAGACATTCAGAGGGCGCCAAGGTACTATTTTCAGAGCTACTGTTTTAATCGGAGCACTAAATTTGGTAGAAATCCTTTAAAACAGTCATGAAGGCGGATGTACAACGGCTGCCAGAGGATATAGGACGTGAGGTTGTGCCACATGGCCCGACTCTGGCTCTGTTCCAAAACCAGCAAGCTCTCTTGTCCAAATAAGTAGCTATAAGGCAGCATCTGGAATGGTCTGCATTTACATTTAGGCATTTTAAAAGATTGTATAAGTTGATTTTATCCAAAGTGACTTTGCAATATTGGATTCAATAAGCTAATGATTCAATATTAGGCTAAAGTAAAATAGTATTTTTTTTTTTTTTTTATTAGGTTTTAGATTTAGAACATTTTTATCAAAACCTTTTGATATTGAATGAATATTAGTATATTTATTAATACCTCATAATTTTCCATTTTCTATGGATGTTTTCATTGTAGCTTGGAAAGCATTTTGAGATTTGTCTTGTCTGCTATAAGTCATGGGTGATTCTAGGATTCCAATATTAGGGGGGCTCAGCCCCCAATGAGGGACTTAAAAATTGAGTATATTGTTTGTATACTAAAAGTAGGCATGAACAATACAGTAGATTATACACTATCAAGTCAATTGTAGAATAGGCCTATTCATTTAGTTTTTGCCCGTTGCTTGAACACATTTTGCAAAACTTCGCTCATTGTGCCAAAACTCTACACACAAGTAAACATGACACAACACTGGGAAATATACCATTCACATCTCTGTCAAATTGAAACTCTGCTATCAAAACCTAAACTCTGCTATCAAAACCTAACATTCCTTTGTCAAAATGTAACTCTGATGACAAAATGACACACACTTGCATCATATGCATACACTTTCAGAACAGGGGGAACACACTAGTCTACTTTATATAAAACACTGCAGTCGTTAATTTTCACTGTTTTTTTTATTCAGTTCATCAGTTAGCATTCTGTGAAGTTCAATGCAACACTTACAGTTTTTGTTCTGTTTTTTTTTTTTTTTTTTTTTTTTAACAAAGGTTTTCACAACAACCAAAAATGAAAGAACTTGAAAGGTTACAGATGGCATCAACTCAATACTGCACATCACAGTACTATACAGTACAGTAAAGTAAATGCAGTAACGCAAAAATACTACAAAAATAAACCAAAATACACTACTGTAAATACAGAAAAACAGGCCAGTTGTGCCTGGGTGGGATTATTGATCCTGCCGTCTGTTTGGGTCTGGCCACATGATCCACCATCATTGCTCTAATATCATCCGAAATATTGTTCCGTGCATAGCCTCTTTGACCATGTCCTACTCCTCTCTCTCTTTGTCTTCCTCTGCCTCCACCACTTGCTTTCCATGCTTGCAAAATTCTCAAAATGGCTTAACTGAGGCCTTTTTGTAGCTGGCTGATTGGTGTTCAGTTTTGTAAGTAAGCGTTTTGAGGTATGTATTTGAGTGGTTGCAATTACCTGATGTGTTTTGTATTTTGGATACATGTGTTTTCCAAATGGCACCCTGATATTTCATTTTTGAATGAAGTGTCTTATGTATGAAATAGAGTGTAGTATGCAGGACCAAGTGTGTTGCATAAAGGAGTAAGTGTGTTGCAGAATTGCAACTAGAGTGCAAAGCAGCGCTTTTGTTTAAGGTATGGGTACATGTGTTTGAGGCATGTTAACAAAAGCTTCAAGTTGTGTTACTTTAGTCTAAGCATGGGTCTATAGTGTTCAAGCAACGGGCAAAAACTGTAATTTCTACTCATTTTAAATAACCAGCTAATATTCATTAATATTCTTTAAAGACAAGCCTTATATAACTGTACATTTCTAGATTGGCCATATATGGATACTTTTTTAACCCATTTAATGTTTTAAACACTTTTTTTACTCTACATTTGTGCAGTAAAATTAACTTTAAATAAGATCTACATTTCTCATTTTCATTCATGGAGATAACATGGAAAATGTGCCATGCTTTGGTGGAAGATTTCTGTAACCTAGTGGAAAATAAACACTTTTGACATGCCAATGATATAAAATGACCATTATAACCAGTAGATGGCAGCAGAGGACCAGTCATTAGCTAATTTGCCATTTCTACTCCCTTTATAGTTCTTTTCATGTGTTTTGCTTTTGGATTTATTATAAAATGAATATGATCACAAATTAGTGCACTGATTACTGAGATATTTGCAAATTTTAAGGGGGTTTGGATGGAAATTTAGGGGGGCTAAAGCCCTCCTATATGGGCCTAGTGATGCCCCTGCTATAAAGGATACTTTATCACCTTTCTTCCCCACTCTGATGCTCAGTTTGAACTTTAGCAGATCGTCTTGACCATGTCTTCAAGGCTAAATGCATTAAGTTGCTGGCATCATTTGATTGGCTGATTAGATATTTGCATTAACGAGAAGTTGAACAAGTGTATAAAGTGGCCCGTGAGTGTATATTTTATATATATATATATATATATATATATATATATATATATATATATATATATACACACACACACACACACACACACTATTGCCAAAAGTATTGGGACACCCCTCCAAATCTTTGAATTCAGGTGTATCTCTTCCATGGCCACAGGTGAATAAAATCAGGCACCTAGGCATGCAGAAAGAATGGGTCGCTTTCAGGAGCTCAGTGAATTCAAGCGTGGTACCATGATAGGTTGCCACCTGTGCAGTGAGTCCATTCGTGAAATTTCCTCACTACTAAATATTCCATGGTCAACTGTTAGTGGTATTAAAACAAAGTGGAAGCAATTGGGAACAACAGCAACTCAGCCACAAAGTGGTAGGCCACGTAAAATCACAGAGCAGGGTCAGTGCATGCTGAGGCACAAAGTGCGCAGAAGTCACCAACTTTCTGCAGACTCAATAGCTACAGACCTCCAAACTTCATGTGGGCTTCAGATTAGCTCAAGAACAGTGCCTAGACAGCTTCATGGAATTGGTTTCCATGGCCGAGCAGCTGCATCCAAGCCTTACATCACCAAGTGCAATCCAAAGTGTCGGATGCAGTGGTGTAAAGCACGCCAGTGAGCAGTGGAGACGTGTTCTCTGGAGCGACAAATCATACTTCTCTGTCTGGCAATCCGATGGACAAGTCTGGGTTTGGCAGTTGCCAGGAGAACGGTACTTGCCTGACTGCATAATGCCAAGTGTAATGTTTGGTGGAGGGGATTATGGTGTGGGGTTGTTTTTCAGGGGTTGGGCTTGGCCCCTTAGTTCCAGTGAAAGGAACTCTTAATGCTTCAGCATACCAAGACATTTTGGACAATTTTATGCTCCCAACTTTGTGGGAACAGTTTGGGGATGGCCCCTTCCTGTTCCAACATGACTGTGCACCAGTGCACAAAGCAAGGTCCATAAAGACGTGGATGAGTGAGTTTGGTGTGGAGAAAGACCGGAGACTGCGAGCCAGCCATTCTTGCCAACATCACTGCCTGACCTCACAAATGCACTTCTAGAAGAATGGTCAGAAATTCCCATAAACAACCTTGTGGAAAGCCTTCCCAGATGATTTGAGGCTGTTATAGCTGCAAAGGGTGGGCCAACTCCATATTAAACCGTACGGATTAAGAATGGGATGTCATTAAAGTTCATGTGCACGTAAAGGCAGGCATCCCAAAACTTTTAGCAATATAGTGTGTGTATATATGTATATATATATATATATATATATATATATATTAAATTTCTTGCTTTTGATTTTTGTTTTTCTGTTGTAATGTGTTTGTGTTATTAATAATTAGACTTATATTGTAAGACCTCTTTAAATTTAGGACTTATATTTTTACATATTTTAGTCTGCAATGTTCTGTTGCAGTAAACAGAACATAGCATAATTATGCTATGCATAAATAGCTGTGTGATGTCACATATGCCATAAAATATGGCCTACAGCATGTAGTCAGCTCACAATGTTCTGGAACAGAGCCACTGATCATTAATGCCAACTGATGGCTCTGAACAATCATAACCATTCCCAGACTTTTTCCAACCCCCCCCCCCAAAAAAAAATTTATATCCACTAGAAACGGCCCAGGGCAAAGTATCCTGTGTTGATGCCTCTACCCTGTTTGGATGCTTAGACCTTCGTGGCCCTTTTTAAGTGAGCACAATGCTCATTACTTTAACAGCACCGCTGCGGAAGTTCAACAAGATGGTACAATAGAGTCACAGCAGAGGAATTTAATCAGCTAGTCTGGGAGTCAAAGTTCCCTGCTGATTATCGCTCGGTTTTGTTATTGTGTTATTTTGTTATTTTATTCCAGGATATTGTGTGCATTGTGCTGTCCAGCTCTGCTGTGCTCCAGTTGGCCCCCGTGTAAAGAGTCTTTCAACACTTCTAGTGAAGTATGGAGGGTGTCGGGTGTACGGTAAAGTGTTTCTGCTGTATGCAACATGCCTGGATACTGATACAGGAAGTGTTTCATAAGAGCCATGCATGTAGCCTAGAATCATAATTTATGCCCAGAGGAATATTTTATTGTTCAGACGTCTCTCTTTAAATGCATGAAAAGGAAGTTGTGATAGTCTTTTTTCCCCTATTTTGACGTATATCCAAGTGAAATGGCTTCTCAAACAAGAACAAATGTAGGACAGTGTTTGATTTTGTCCATAGGGAATTGATTGGATGGTTGTGGTTTGCTATTGGTGGATCTCATATGAGTGACAGTTTGCCCCGCCCTCGCACCAGTAAGAGGGAGGGAAGGTTATTTTGATTTAAGATTGCGAGGCACATTAATTAAATAACTAAATGTGCATTAATTCCATAAGAAAAAAAATGTTGGTTTTGATTTCATGGTGACTTTAATTCATTAAATGCTTGCAATCGCATCATTCTCTATAGTTCACAGCTGATTTGCATTTGCTATAGCAGTTGCAACGCACTTTCAGAAACCCCCCCACCTTCCCCAGTGCAACCTGTATATATCTGCTGTGGGTAATTCATGTATGCAATATTGTACAGCAGCATCATATCATACTTGCTCACAGCAGGGAGTCCTGTATGTATTGGCAGTAGAAAGTACCGTACTTGCTCTGCAGCAGCAGCAGCAATAACAGCAATAACCACAGCAGCGACCAACATCAGCAACAGCAATAACAGCAGCAACAAACAGCAGCAGCAATAACAGCAGCCGCAACCAACAGCAGCAGCAGAAATAACAGCAGCAACCAACAGCAGCAGCAGCAATATCAGCAGCAACCAACAGCAGCAGCAACCAACAGCAGCAATAACAGCAGCAACCAACAGCAGCAACAATAACAGCAGCAGCAACCAACAGCAGCAATATCAGCAGCAACCAACAGCAGCAGCAGCAATAACAGCATCCGCAACCAACAGCAGCAGCAGCAATATCAGCAGCAACCAACAGCAGCAGCAGCAGCAATAACCACAGCAGCGACCAACATCAGCAACAGCAATAAGAGCAGCAACCAACAGCAGCAGCAGCAGCAATAACAGCAGCCGCAACCAACAGCAGCAGCAATATCAGCAGCAACCAACATCAGCAGCAATATCAGCAGCAACCAACAGCAGCATCAGCAATATCAGCAGCCGCAACCAACAGCAGCAGCAGCAGCAGCAGCAATAACAGCAGCAGCAACCACCAGCAGCAATATCAGCAGCAACCAACATCAGCAGCAATATCAGCAGCAACCAACAGCAGCAGCAACCAACAGCAGCAATAACAGCAGCCGCAACCAACAGCAGCAGCAATAACAACAGCAGCAACCAACAGCAGCAGCAATATCAGCAGCAACCAACAGCAGCAGCAATAACAACAGCAGCAACCAACAGCAGCAGCAATATCAGCAGCAACCAACAGCAGCAGCAGCAATAACCACAGCAGCGACCAACAGCAGCAGCAATATCAGCAGCAACCAACAGCAGCAGCAGCAGCAGCAGCAGCAATAACACCAGCCACAACCAACAGCAGCAGCAGCAATAACACCAGCCACAACCAACAGCAGCAGCAGCAATAACACCAGCCACAACCAACAGCAGCAGCAGCAGCAGCAATAACAGCAGCCGCAACCAACATCAGCAGCAATATCAGCAGCAACCAACAGCAGCATCAGCAATAACAGCAGCCGTAACCAACAGCAGCAGCAATATCAGCAGCAACCAGCAGCAGCAGCAGCAGCAGCAATATCAGCAGCAACCAACAGCAGCAATAACAGCAGCCGCAACCAACATCAGCAGTAATATCAGCAGCAACCAACAGCAGCATCAGCAATAACAGCAGCCGTAACCAACAGCAGCAGCAATATCAGCAGCAACCAGCAGCAGCAGCAGCAGCAATATCAGCAGCAACCAAAATCAGCAGCAATAACAGCAGCAGCAACCAACAGCAGCAATAACAGCAGCCGCAACCAACAGCAGCAGCAGCAATATCAGCAGCAACCAAAAGCAGCAGCAATATCAGCAGCAACCAACAGCAGCAGCAGCAATATCAGCAGCAACCAACATCAGCAGCAATATCAGCAGCAACCAACATCAGCAGCAATATCAGCAGCAACCAACAGCAGCATCAGCAATAACAGCAGCAACAACCACCAGCAGCAGCAATATCAGCAGCAACCAGCAGCAGCAGCAGCAGCAATATCAGCAGCAACCAAAATCAGCAGCAATAACAGCAGCAGCAACCAACAGCAGCAATAACAGCAGCCGCAACCAACATCAGCAGTAATATCAGCAGCAACCAACAGCAGCATCAGCAATAACAGCAGCCGTAACCAACAGCAGCAGCAATATCAGCAGCAACCAGCAGCAGCAGCAATATCAGCAGCAACCAAAATCAGCAGCAATAACAGCAGCAGCAACCAACAGCAGCAATAACAGCAGCCGCAACCAACAGCAGCAGCAGCAATATCAGCAGCAACCAACAGCAGCAACCAAAAGCAGCAGCAGCAGCAGCAATATCAGCAGCAACCAACAGCAGCAGCAGCAATATCAGCAGCAACCAACAGCAGCAGCAGCAATATCAGCAGCAACCAACATCAGCAGCAATATCAGCAGCAACCAACAGCAGCAACCAAAAGCAGCAGCAGCAGCAGCAATATCAGCAGCAACCAACAGCAGCAGCAGCAATATCAGCAGCAACCAACATCAGCAGCAATATCAGCAGCAACCAACAGCAGCATCAGCAATAACAGCAGCAACAACCACCAGCAGCAGCAACCAACAGCAGCAATATCAGCAGCAACCAACACAGCAGCAATATCAGCAGCAACCAACAGCAGCAGCAGCAATAACAGCAGCAGCAACCAACAGCAGCAGCAGCAATAACAGCAGCCGCAACCAACAGCAGCAGCAATATCAGCAGCAACCAACATCAGCAGCAATATCAGCAGCAACCAACAGCAGCAGCAGCAATAACAGCAGCAGCAACCAACAGCAGCAATAACAGCAGCCGCAACCAACAGCAGCAGCAATATCAGCAGCAACCAACAGCAGCAGCAGCAATAACAGCAGCAGCAACCAACAGCAGCAATAACAGCAGCCGCAACCAACAGCAGCAGCAATATCAGCAGCAACCAACAGCAGCATCAGCAGCCGCAATATCAGCAGCAACCAACAGCAGCAGCAGCAATAACAGCAGCAGCAACCAACAGCAGCAATAACAGCAGCCGCAACCAACAGCAGCAGCAATATCAGCAGCAACCAACAGCAGCAGCAGCAATAACAGCAGCAGCAACCAACAGCAGCAATAACAGCAGCCGCAACCAACAGCAGCAGCAATATCAGCAGCAACCAACAGCAGCATCAGCAATAACAGCAGCCGCAATATCAGCAGCAACCAACAGCAGCAGCAGCAGCAATAACAGCAGCAGCGTAGCAGATCTATTCCGCCAAAACCAAACACATCAACATTGTCATATCCATTACCATGCCAAACACTTGAGTTGTCATGACAGAAATGTGAGTTCATATAGAGTTGTCTGACATGATTGCAAGTCTGAGCACATTTGAGACACTGTTGAGATCCCTTCTGAAACTCTTAAGACGATGTGAGATTGCTGGGTTATTTTTCTCAGAACAGTGTTGTTATGGTTAATTACAAATACATTTAATTTGAAATAGAGCTGAAATGAAATGTACATATTATATGAAAAACTTGCCAACTAATTGAAATAAGTTGAAGGAGTACCGACATTACTAGAACTGAAATAAAAATATAAAAAAACTAATAAAAATGACAGGCACAAAGAAATTTTACTTATGAACTAAAATTACAATGAAAACTGAAAATATGAAAACAAAGGTCATTAAAAATATGAATAAATATTATTCTAGTGTATAATTCCTAAAATAACACTGTATCAGATCCATTTGATCTGTATTTAATCTCATTGTTGTCTAAGGGAAACAGCCGAGACTTCTTTTGTATAATGTTTCTTTCCTATGAATGTTTGTGCTTTTATGTGTTTTTGAGGTCAAATGAAGTGGATTGCAAGTTCATTTGTCACTAATATATTATCACTCAGTGACATAGGAAAGCAGTTTGTCATCGATATCTTGTTTTGTTGCTGTAGTTTGTGGTCAAATTCCCGTCTCTTCGGTCGAAACAGTGGTGCGGCCCGTCTTTATTGTGAATGTGTTTGACCTGGAAATGTTGGGAACACGGCAGGAAGCTGCTGTAAAGTGATCTACTTAAGAAAAGACGTTTCCTTCAACCCTTCTGGAATTTAAAGAATTGAACAGTGGGTCAGAAAAACAGATTCATTATCGAGCAGCACCAGTACAGTGAATGATTTCATATCAAAACAAAAACAAGAAGTGACTTTCTCTGGACCGCTTCTCAGTGCTGTACCAGTCTGTTCTGGTTCGTCACATGCACAGTGTGGTGGTTTCAGGGGCACTGAGGACATTTCACTTGATCCAGTTTCAACCAGTTCAGCTTCTTTCATTGGTGAATGTTAATAGCACTTAACTTTTAAAAGACAATACATTTTTGAGATATGGAACAAGATAACGATATATTATTCAATTATAACACTAAGGTCCCATTAGTTAACAGTTAATGCACTAACCAATATTAACTAACAATAAGCAATGCATTGGTTACAGTATTTACTAATCTTTGTTAACATTTGTTAATAAAAATACAACTGTTGTAGTTAATCAATGTTAACAAATGAAACTTATATTTTATATATATTATTTTATTTTTAATGTTATTTTTATTTAACAGAAATGATTTTGAATTATTGATGACTTATTTATTCATTCATTTTTTACATATATTATTTGATAATTTATTCAAATGTGTTATTGTTATTTTTATTGTTTTTTTATTATTTTTAAGAAATTTGATTTAATGAAAAATTAATTGTGAAGTTAAAACTGAAATAAATCTCATCACATTTTTTATTAGTTTTATTTTTAACTTAATTCTAAAGTCAGTTTCACTAATTTAAATAAAAGACTATTAATGTATTTATTTTACAGAAATGATTTTGAATTATTGATTATGATTAATTAATTCAATTAACATATCATTTATTTGTTATTTATTATTATTACTTATTATAATTTTTAAAGAAATTATTTGATTTAATGTAAAAAAAATCTGTTTAATTCAACAGTTTTGTGTGATAACACATTTTTTTTTTATTTGAATAGTTTTAGTTTTTTATTTAATTCTAAAGTCCATTTCACTATACATTTAAATAAAAGACAATTTATTAAAAAACTAATTTGACCTTTATTTGTCTTTAATAGTTTGACTGCCATCGTTTTTGTAAATGTTTCTAAAGTGCTTTAAATGGTTTCATATCAGAAGAACCCAAACTATAAAATAATGTTTGATTGTAAATTAAGCCATGGATTTTGATTTAAAACCACTCGTACTTCCAAATACGGTTATTTTATGCTGTAAATCTGATTTATGAGGCCTATTTCACGTGTAAGACGTGCTCTCGTGTCTAGAAGGCATCCAGACTATAGAACTTCCTGCATTCTTGAACTTGGAGGGGAAAAAATTGCGGAAACAATGTCTGCAAGCAGACCTGACCCCTCAACCTATAAACCATCTTCAATGATAAATTCCTCCCTGGAAGCTTTGAGCTGCGTGACGCTGAGGCTCCGGGTCCTCAGAAGTGTCTGATTCTGCCCCGCCCGAGCTCACAGTGCACTGGGGATTTATGATGCTCAGTGTATCACACTATTTTTAGCAGGGCCTCCAAAATGGACTCGGTCCTCGGCTCCATTGTTTCGTAGCGCGCTCTCGCCGCCCTTTGCAGCCAAACGCAAACAATGGAGTATCCTCGCCCCTCGGCAGGCGCCGAACAAGGTGCCTCTCCTTTGTTCAGCTCCTCGGGGGAGTGAATGCTCTGTCGGGACAACAGCGGGCGGTCGCGTGCGATGACAGGTCAGCTGTCACCTGCTGTCCCGGCGCCAGCCACCGGCCTCTGAGAGGAGAGCTGCGCACACGTGTCACTGAGGAATAAAAATCACACCCTTTGACTTTTACCTGCATATTTGTCCTTTGTTCTGGGAAATTCAGGGTCGGTCCTCGACATTAAGGATTTATCAGACCTAAAAAATGTCAGTTGCATAATCAAGCTCTTCTCAGAAAAAGCTGTTGGCCTTTATATTTAGACATGGCTACATTTAGACATTTAATTTTATAAAAAAAATTTAATGTAGTATTTATGAGATGAAAAAGTCATCATTTTGACTATTTATCCCATAATTTGAACATATTAATCTCATAATTGACTTAGTGTGTCATAATACTGACTTAATATGTCATCATTTCAATTTTTAATCTCATAATTGTTTGTCATTTTATCATTTTTTTTAATGTCTACATAATTTTAATTCATTTTTTGTTATTTTAGTACATCAAGTTAAACTAAATGACAATTAGAAAAGTTGCCTTGTCAAATAACTGAAATAAAGTACGTTTTTAATATTTAATTGTATTTCAGTTAATGTTTATTTTATTTCAAGTAACGGAAATGATTTTATTGGTTTAGTTTAGTTTTACTACAGTTAATGATAAACCTTGGTGTGGCTGAAGTGTTCAAATGTTTTTTTGGGAAAATTCAAATGCTCTGTATTGTCCAGAAATAACCACAAGGGAGCGACTGTGGTTCTCACTTTCTGTGCAGGCATAAGCATCCGTTTGTTTGCTGCCAAGAATTAGCCGATCTAAAGCACTCAGGTCAAGTTGTTATATGTGGAAGGAAGACATCATTGCCAGAGTCCTTTTGTTTGGATCCCTCACAGTTACTGAGACGGTATTGTTTAATAAAATGGAAAATGTTGGAGAATTATTTGCATACAAAGAGGATACCTGGTGGGTAAGCCAAATTTTCTCTGGCATCACTGTTGCTCTGCTCCAGAATCTGAGAATCAAAAGTGACTGATTTTCAATGACTTGTGGAATTGTAAATTTGTCTAAAACTAGATAAGGCATCATAGAGTTGCTGCCCACCCTTTGGAACTTTACAAAAATGCATAATATTTACATGTATGGATTAGGCAGATGCTTTTATCCACAGCTCTATTTTTATGAGAAACATAGAAATGATTGGGACTGAGATATGTTTGCATTCTGGGATATGTGAGCATTCCTGTAGCTCAAACAGAAGAGCATGGCTAGCAACATCAATGGGTTTGATTCAGGGAATGCATGAACTGATAAAATTGCCTTCATTGCAATGTAATGTTTGCTACATGCACAAATGTAAATATGCTAATATGTTTAATCGCTGTCAAATGGAAATGAATAATGTATTTTAACTTTAAGAAAATATTATAGTGTTATATTGCTGGTTACCCAGCATGCTTAGCAGCTAAGGTCAAATAGAGTCAGTTTGATCTGACTGTTAGTTTTGTCTTTTTCGAAAAAAAAAAAAAAAGTCTAGGTTTTATTCATTTTTATTTTTTGTTTAGTTATTTTAGCATATCAAGTTCAACTAAATGACAACGTTGACTTGGCAAGTTTTTTATATTTTATTTAAATGAATGTTTATTTTATTTCAAGTTACAAAAATAGTCCGAAGAGTGTAGTGCTGGCTTTCCAACTGTATTTGCTGATGTTTTTTTGTTTGTTTGTTTGTTTGTTTTGTATTTTGTTATTTGTTATTACTGTTGCCTTCTATGTAAAATGTATGAAAGCCCATTTCTGCCACATAAGGAAAAAAATCTTGCATCTGTAAATACATAAAAAGTAGAGAATTTATGGCATATTAAGTCATATTTATGAGATGAAAAGATGGCTTTAAGTCATAATTTTGACTTTTTATCCCATAATTTCGCTTTTTGGACTTAGTCTATCATAAATCTGACTTAATTTGTCATAATTTCATCTTTTTCTGATAATTATGATTTAATATGTCAATTTTAACTTTTTATGTCATCATTTCAACTTTTTAAATCTCATAATTAGGATTTAGTGTGTCATAATTTCGGCTTCTTATGTCATAATTATGACTTTTTAAACCAGACTCTTGACTTTGAATGTCATAATCTCAACTTTCTAAGTAATGACTTTGACTTTTCATCTCATAATTTTGATGTCATAATTTCAGATTTTCATCTCATAAATATGATTTGATACATCAACTTTACTTTTTATCCCATAACTTTTTAATCTCATAATTCTGACCTGGTATGTCATAATTCAGTTTTTTATGTTATAATTATGACTTAGTATATCATAATTTTGACTTTTTGTCATAATTACAATTTACCAAAGCATTTTTTTTCTTATTTAGTAGAAATAAGCTTCCATAAAAATGAGAGATGTTGGATATTCTAATATTATATTATTAGCATTTTTCTGGCCAGTGATTTCTTACCAGATCATTTTTGAAGGGGGATGGGACGGACTTTTTTCTTCTTAAAAAAAGTCTTTGTGTGCACATTATCAGGGCTTGAACTCCACGTCCTCATCAATTCTTAAAACAGTCACCAGCTCTGACTTTTCCCAGATTCTCTCCAACAGTTATGTAACCTTTTTGGTTCTCAGTGAGCGTGTGAAATGGCAAGCGTGTGTGGATCCTCAGCAGCGGTGTGTGAGGTGCAGGTCCCCAAACCTTCACAATGGCTCCAGCTCTATCAGACCTCCCCAGACATCAGCTCATGGGTCTCACCTTCCGGTCTGACCCAGGCCTGACATTTTGATGAGGCATTCAGGCTGTTCTAATGAGCCGTCAGCAGGTTTGGCGTCTCCCTGCCACCCTTCACTTGCTGCAACGGAGGTGCTGTTTTTATCCAAGACATTCCAAGCAGTTCCACTGACCTTTCCATCATGAGCCCTTGGAAAGCTCTGATTAGATAGTGTTTTTCTTAAGGAAGAATGGTCAGGATAACCAAGATTACATAAGGAAGATGGCTTGAACTAACTTGCTCAAGATTTTCTTAAGAGAAAAACAGAGCATAGAAGAAGACACTTTTGCGATTACACTCAATATAGCGCCCCTTGAGGCAGTGTTGAGAATGCAATTCATATTGCTTCACATTGTGAAATATGCTCAGACACATTTTAAGATGCAAAAATACATTAAAGGTACAATTTGTAAAATTTTTGCAGTAAAATATCCAAAAACCACTAGGCTAGTGTTATATATTTTGTCCAGCTGATTACTAACAATATCTCTAATGTTTTCAACTACTTGTAAATCTTGAAAATTCCCATTCTAAACAGTGACACGGGGCAGTGCAGTCGCCTGTCAATGACGCAGTTACCTTTGTTACCGCCTTTACTGACGTAGAAACCACATGAAAACAGTGCTGTGGACAAATGCGGAAGTAGAGTCTAGCGTCCAGCAAACCACTAGCTTGCTTCAAGCAGTTCCTTATTTACTTCTTGCACGTTTTATGGTGGATTGTGTTAATTATTTATGGAACATAATTACTGTTTACCATCTGCCGCTGGTTCTGTCAACAAGGACAGCTCCCGTAAACTCATGACCGAAAAAGCGGAAGCGGCGCCGGCGACTGTGTCATAATAAAAGTCCCGCTGCTCGTGAGGCGTGTGTTGATCGATCGCTCCAGCTCCTCGTTCAGCTCCCGCATCACTCGGTCCTGCTCTGCTTCATACTACAGTAACGTTAATAATCGCATCCACGAACATGAGTTCTTCCAGACTCCAATCCCTATTCTTTTGCACCGTCCGTTGAGATGGAGACTACATGTCCCAAGTTTCCACTCTAAAACTTTACGTCATCAAACTAGGCCTTTGTTTTGAATAGGCTTCTAGCGACCTCTAGCGGAAAAAAATATCACAAATTGTACCTTTAACACTACCTGTGTTTTTGAGACTGTTTGTATGGAAGCTTGTTTCCACCATGAAATGAAAAATAAAAAGGTAATTACGACTTTAATCTCACAATTCTGACTTTTATAACAGAATTGTGAGTTATAAAGTCAGAATTCCGAGTTATAAAGTCAGAATTGCGCGATATAAAGTCAGAATTGCGAGTTATAAAGTCAGAATTGCGAGTTATAAAGTCAGAATTGCGAGATATAAAGTCAGAATTGCGCGATATAAAGTCAGAATTGCGAGATATAAAGTCAGAATTGCGTGATATAAACTCAGAAATGCGAGTTACAAAGTCAAAATTGCGAGTTAAAGTCAGAATTGTGAGTTATAAAGTCAGAATTGCATGATATAAAGACAGAATTGCATGATATAATGTCAGAACTACGTGATATAAAGTCAGAATTGCGAGAGATAAACTCAGAAATGCGAGTTATAAAGTCAGAATTGCGAGTTATAAAGTCAGAATTGCATGATATAAACTCAGAATTGCAAGTTATAAAGTCAGAATTGCGAGTTATAAAGTCAGAACTGCGTGATACAAAGTCAGAATTGTGAGATATAAAGTCAGAATTGCAAGATACAAAGTCAGAATTTCGAGTTATAAAGTCAGAATTGTAAGTTATAAAGTCAGAATTGCAAGATACAAAGTCAGAATTGCAAGACACAAAGTCAGAATTGTGTGATATAAAGTCAGAATTGCAAGATACAAAGTCAGAATTGTGTGATATAAAGTCAGAATTGCAAGATACAAAGTCAGAATTCCGAGTTATAAAGTCAGAATTGCATGATATAAACTCAGAATTGCAAGTTATAAAGTCAGAATTGCGAGTTATAAAGTCAGAACTGCGTGATACAAAGTCAGAATTGTGAGATATAAAGTCAGAATTGCAAGATACAAAGTCAGAATTTCGAGTTATAAAGTCAGAATTGTAAGTTATAAAGTCAGAATTGCAAGATACAAAGTCAGAATTGCAAGACACAAAGTCAGAATTGTGTGATATAAAGTCAGAATTGCAAGATACAAAGTCAGAATTGTGTGATATAAAGTCAGAATTGCAAGTTACAAAGTCAGAATTCCGAGATATAAAGTCAGAACTGCGTGATATAAAGTCAGAAATGCGTGATACAAAGTCAGAACTGCGTGATACAAAGTCAGAATTGCGTGATATAAAGTCAGAATTGCGTGATATAAAGTCAGAATTGCGTGATATAAAGTCAGAACTGCGTGATATAAAGTCAGAATTGCGTGATATAAAGTCAGAATTGCGTGATATAAAGTCAGAATTGCGTGATATAAAGTCAGAACTGCGTGATATAAAGTCAGAACTGCGTGATACAAAGTCAGAATTGCGTGATATAAAGTCATAACTGCGTGATATAAAGTCATAACTGCGTGATATAAAGTCAGAACTGCGTGATATAAAGTCAGAATTGCGTGATATAAAGTCAGAATTGCGTGATATAAAGTCAGAATTGCGTGATATAAAGTCAGAATTGCGAGTTATAAAGTCAGAACTGCGTGATATAAAGTCAGAATTGCGTGATATAAAGTCAGAATTGCGTGATATAAAGTCAGAATTGCGTGATATAAAGTCAGAATTGCGTGATATAAAGTCAGAATTGCGAGTTATAAAGTCAGAATTGCGAGTTATAAAGTCAGAATTGTGAGTTATTAAGTCAGAATTGCGTGATACAAAGTCAGAATTGTGTGATATAAACTCGCAATTGTGTGTTATAATGTCCTATTGTGAGGGAAAAAGACATTTTTCTTATATCTTTAGATACATTACTTTATATCATGCAATTCTGACTTTATAACTCGCAATTGCCTTTTTTAATTTTTTATTTACTGGCAGAAAGAAGCTTCCATATGTTTGAATCCCTAACTGTAAGTATCAGGACTTGTACACTGTAAAAAAAATATTTTTTTTAAGTTGTGAATAAAAATATATATATATTATTGGCGTATATTTGACAAGTAAATACTATTTCAGTCTTTCCACTACAAAATGTTATGTTTAATTCAATGTGTTGCTTACTGCTTCTTTATAATCATTTGTGGAAATTTACTAGCAATTTCTGAGTAAAAATTATTTTGAAGTAAATCGTACTTTTTTTTCAGTGCAATTGCGAACACCCCTAATTATCTCCAGAACTTTTGCTTTTGTAGCAGTCAGAGTGGCAAAGAAAGGATCTAAATAACTTCATAAGCAAGTTAGATATAAAGGAACACAATGAAAACATGAAAAGTAATCACTCTTGACTAAAAATAGATTTGGTACATGGAGATGCCTAAACCAACATTCTAGGCGGTATCGAGGGGGGTAAAAGCAAAGTGAAAGGGTGTGAGTCATCGCCGCATACCCTCCCTGTCTGGGTAAAAATACACACACATACACGCTCTCAGGAGCATACGGTCTCCACGCGCCACTGGTATTACCTAACTCCAAGAGTGGGCGGCAGCCATCGCCATGTTTAATTCATCAACGCTGAATTAAATCAAGTGAAAAACTTGGAAAAGCATTATTACACCTTCAATCTCTTCTCTGCACTTTTCATCTCATTTATTTTCCAGTTTTGGTCTGCTATACAGGTTCTCAATAAAGAATGATTCATATGTCTCATCAGTTATGAACAAAAGGGAATAAAGTTCACCAACAGTGTGAGCAAAAGTTTTCTGAATTACCAGTTGATTTATTTCAGCTAAAACATTAAATTGTGCATGCCATTAATCCAGTGGCGGTTGGATGGTTTTGCTTCAAGATGCACATTTTGCATTGGATATCAAGTGTTGAAAAATTAATATTAAAAGATTTAATAATTTATTGCCAGGTTCCAAATTTGCCAAAATACTGTAAAGCTGGATTGGATGCACGGCCTGAGATGTCAACAGCAACAGACAAAGAATTTCTCTTCCATTGGATATTAAAGGTGCCCTTGAACCCTTTTTTACAAGATGTAATATAAGTCTAAGGTGTCCCCTGAATGTGTCTGTGAATTTTCAGCTCAAAATACCCCATAGATTTTTTTATTCAATTTTTTTATCTGCCTATTTTGGGGCATCATTAAAAATGCTCAGATTCTGTGCGAGTTCCCTTTAAATGCTCGCGCTCCCCATCCCCAAGCTCGCAACTCTATAGTACATAGCATAAACAAAGTTCATACAGCTAATATAACCCTCAAAATGGATCTTTACAAAGTGTTCGTCATGCAGCATATCAGATCATGTAGTATTTATTTGAATGTTTACATTTGAATCTGAATGAGTATAATATGCTGCAGCTAATGGGGCTAAAGCTAACATTACACATTGTTGGAGAGATTTATAAAGAATGAAGTTGTGTTTATGAATTATACAGACTGCAAGTGTTTAATAATGAAAATAACGACGGCTCTTGTCTCTGTGAATACAGTAAGAAACAATAATAACTTTAACTACATTTAACAGTACATTAGCAACATGCTAACAAAACATTTAGAAAGACGATTTACAAATATCACTAAAAATATGATGTCATGAATCATGTCAGTTATTATCGCTCCATCTGCCATTTTTCACTATTGTTCTTTCTTGCTTACAGGTCTGCATAACTTTTGTTGATTCGGCTGTGCTGCTCCAGATGTTAATACTGGCATGTCTAATGCCTTGAACATGGGCTGGCATATGCAAATATTGGGGGCGTACATATTAATGATCCCGACTGTTGCGTCACTGTGAGATTCTAGAAACATCCTTGTGCCGTCTCTTTTCATCATGTGATCTTTCTCTGTAAGAGATGCAGGCCTCACGAGTGACCTTATATTCCTTTTATGTACTTCAGTCACTGAACTGCTAGTTTCACTTCTTATATTCTAATTATATAATGCAACTCTGGACAATAAACTGTGTGCCATGATTGAACTGCACTTTATGTGTCTGTCTAGTCATTGGTACCCAGGTATACCTGCTTTTCTGTGCTACATCGCTCAACCTGAAAGATCTTCTTAAAATACTTCTTAAAAAAGATCTCCAAAATATTTTATCTGACAGTTTGGGGGCTCGTCCGGGATACGGGGGGGATTCTCCCTGTGAACTGGGAAAAGAGAAAAGCGCGCCGGGGATCGGAGGACCTACGGAAAAGGGGGTAAGTGTTTTTGGATATTTCTTAAATGAAGTATGCACTTACCCCTGTAGGATCCTATTATAACCTCTCGTGGAAATACGAGAGGATTTTTTTTGTAATCACTAGTAACTAGTGGAATATATCCATTGTTGTTACACTACGGCTGGCAACAGTAGTTTTAATTAACTATTAGCATAAGAGTGATTGGGTTGAATCACCAATTGTTAGTGGAATTTATTTTCCATTGTTGTTACACTTTGGCTGGCAACAGTAGCTTTGATTAAGCTATTAACTGGGGTGGTTGGAAGTGCAGTACTGATGACACTGTACTTCGGATCACGGCAGCGTATACTAATTTGCGGAGAAAAAAAAAAAAAAAGGAAAAAAGTTTTTTAATATTTTGATATTGATGAAAATGATTTCAATTGTTATTGCATGTTGATATATTGTGACATAAAAAAAGGTGTTCTAGGGGCGACCCGAATTCAGTTTGGCGGGAGCCGGACTAATTTGGCGAGAGCCCAAAATTAGCTGAAAACACCCAAAAAAAAAGAAGGTGACATAGTGGCAATCAGGACGAAAAGTCTTGTGCGAGCCTAACCTAGGACCATCACCCACGTCACAATACGATGCATGTACGGCAATTGAGGTTGGGAAATTGAGTACAGAAAAATTTGCGTACGCTACTAACACTGAAATCAATTACTAACACTGAAGTGGAAGATGGGGGGTTCGGTCTCTAGACCACTACCTAATGAAATGCCAGTTGAATTCATGTTTAGAAACAATCAGGGATTTTACATTGAACCTTATTTCAGTAATATGGCAGGGTGGTCAGAACAAATTAAACCACAAATTGAAGTATCATACCCCCGAGAGGGTTCGTTTACAGAAGAAAATATGCAATTGGCTAAACGATTAGTGAAGCAGGGATGGGGGGACCCGCAATGGGATTATGATTATATGTCAAAAAGTTTTAATGTCTGGAAAGAAATAAAGAAAATTTGGGATGAGGGGCCAGAAAAGAAACAGATAGCTGCTTATGTAGCCCAGAAAAAGCACTCGTAGCAGAAAAAAAAAACCCATCCTACTGTATGGGTATTGAACCATCTGCACCTTCTGTGATAAAACCAAAAAGTTGCAGAATGATTCGAAAGTTGTAAAAAGGGGAAGCGAAACTGAGGCGCCCAGCCTGAATGCAATGGTATGGCTAAGAGCTGGAAATGCGATATCTGTGAAACCACTAAAAATGTCTGATATGGAGTCAATATGTAAAAGCCTGCCTTCTCCTCAGAACCCTGGTAAATTCGTGGCTGTTCTGCAAACACATACAAAATATGCTCACCTTACAGGGGCAGATTACAGAGCAGTTCTGTTGAGAACTTTGGTAGGAGATGTCACTGAGACATTGTTAATCGATGAATGTCCAACATTGAAACGTGAAAATGATAAACCAAAAGGCTCAGGTACAGCTCCCTCACCCCATGTTTATTACTGTGAAGAGCCTGAAAACCGTAATACCTTTTTTTAAGGAACTGAGAGCTTTCTTAGTCAAACGCATCGGTGCAAAACAGACACCTCAAGGGATAGTGCATGACCAAAAAGCAGAAGTAAAACCACCCTTGACCCAGCTAAGAAACTCAGCAATAGTTTGCTGTTACTGTAGGTGAGAAGGTCATATACGCCGTGATTGTAGGAAATTAAAAGGTCACCAAAGGAGGAAGCAATGGGTGAAGCCACAACAACAGAAAAATAAACCACCATTAGCCACGTATCCCACTACAGAGCATGATAACCAACAACAAGGGAGCCAGAGTTCCCCAGTCTGAGTCAGTTCCGACTTATCAATGATGACCCTAACATTTTCAAATCATAGTGAAGATTTAGCTTATATTACATTGATGGTGCATGGTCAGCCACAAACGTTCCTTTTGGATTCGGGAGCAGATGTGACATCAGTGACCTCTGCACATTATGAGGGTCCAATCTCTAATCAAGTAGTTAACTCTGTGGGTATATCAGGAACTGACATCACATGTCCCGTAACACCTCTTGTAGAAGTAAGAGCTCCTGGATTTAAACCATTTTTTCATAAATTTACAATTATAACAGGAACTCTAATTAATTTATTGGGGTATGATATGTATAAATTGAACATGGATATTAAATTTACTGATAAACAAGTTGTGTTTTCCTTCCAGTCCAGTTTGCAGGTCTCAGTGAATCCTTTGCCTACATGGGAGAAGCCCAGTGAACCACAGCCTGTCTCACCACAGCCTGACACACCTCAGATGGTACATCACATGATTAACCCATCATTGTGGTCACAATACAATGACAACACAGGTTTCATAGACATATATATAAAGCTTATAAAGCTAAATTGAAGACTAACAAACCAGTCTATATTAAACAATATCCTTTGTCTACAGATACGGAACATGGTATCAAACCATTAATTGATAATTTTGTCCAGCAGGGTGTCCTCGTACCAATACATTCGCCGTACAACACGCCTGTGAATCCAGTGGTCAAGGCTGATCGAAAAACTTGGCAATTGACCCAGGACTTAAGGGCTATAAATCAGTTGATAACACCGTTGGCACCGGGCATCCCTGACGTTCCAACTGTTAACTCTATCCCGTGTACGCACAAATATTTCACGGTTATTGATTTTTGCGCAGCATTCTTCTCTGTACCTGTACATCCAGATACTCAGCCCATTTTAGCTTTTACGTTTCAGGGTAAACAGATGTCGTGGACATGTCTTGCTCAGGGGTCCATTGATTCACCCACCGTTTTCTCGGCAGCAGTGCAAAGAACATTAGCTAAAATGACTGATTTGCCTTCTACAGTTTGTGTGCTTCAATACGCAGATGACATCCTGGTTTCCGGGGAGACAAAAGAGGACTGTGAAAAGGCCTCCATCATCGTCTGCAATGTGCTCGCCCATCGGGATTGAAGGCCTCGAGAGACAAGCTTCAGTGGGTCAAGTCTAAGGTGACATACTTGGGACACATTATAATGCCAGGTTTGAGAGCTATCTCGACTGATAGGGTCCAGATGATCAGAAAAATGAAGTCCCCTCGAACTGTACAGCAGCTACAAAGCTTTCTGGGGTTAGTGAACTATTATAGATCATGGATACCTGATTGTGCCATACATGATAGGCATTTGCGAAACCTGATTGACCACAAAGCTCCCCCAAGTACTTTTTTGAAATGGACTGATGAGGCAGAGCTACATTTTACTGCCTTGAAACAAACCATCACTACGGCACCCGCGTTGGGCCTTCCAGACTATTCTCGAGATTTTCATTTGCATGTCCGAGAGGCGGAAGGGGTGGCTCTTGGCGTCCTGTTGCAACAAAATGGCTCCACGTATAGACCATTAGCATACCTATCTAAGAAACTAGATAATATAGCTTCAGGTATGCCAGCATGTCTTTGTGCTGTAGCTGCGGCTGCTCTGGTTGTACAGATGGCAGAAATAATGGTTTTATCGCATCCACTGATCCTTTATACCTCTCATCAGGTAGGAGCTATCCTACACAATATGCAAAATACAGCATATGACAATGCAACGACGCTCAGGCCATAAGGCAATCCTGCTGGCTACCAAAAACCTCAATATTAAGGAAACAGCATCCATCAACCCTGCGCTATTAGGCGTTCTAGGTATGGCTGGCATGGTAGATAATGCGACAGATCATGACTGTATCATTGAATTGCCTTCCTCATGTTCTTCCAGGGCCGATCGTTCGGATACGCCCCTGGATGGGGGGGTGGGGGGGGGGGGGGGGTGGGGAGGATATTTATATTGATGGGTCATGTTCAAAACCTTCTGATGGCGTCTACCTTTGTGGCTATGCTGTGGTGTCAGACACTGGAGAGGTAATAGAGGCTTTTGCCTTGGATTATAATTCAGTCCAAGCTGCTGAATTAGTAGCGTTAACTCGAGCATCTGAACTGATGGCAGGAAAACATGTAACTATTCACACTGATTCGAAGTATGCATGGGGGGTGGTGCATAATTTTGCTAAAACATGGGAAGCTAGAGACTTTAAAACAGCAGATGGCAAACCCATAGCACACTCTAACCTAATAGGACAATTGACTAAGGCAGTACAGTTACCCTCCGAAGTGGCCATAGTAAAGGTTAAAAGGTCAAGCACCAGGGGATGATGAATAAGATGCAGAAACAGAAACGCAGATGAAGCCGCTAAGGAAGCGGCAAAGACCCAAATCAAATCGACATTTGTTGTGGGTAACCAGAGTCAGGTAACTATGACTACTCATATAACGAATATACCTAACATTGACATTAAGATCCTGCAGAGTCAACCAACATAGGCTGACTTGGAGCATTGGGGAAAACATGGATCCTTATCAGGCACTACCAAGGCTTGTCACACATAAGCTGTGCAAAAGTAGTACAGGTAATCAATCAATTATATTGTATCGCAGATGTACACAAAATGGCGAAGCTCGTTTTAGATGCATGTTTTACATGTGCAAAAGTAAAACCGCACAGACCAGATAAACATAACACACTGCCGCATCCGCAAACACTGTTTCAGAATCTGCAGATTGATTTTGCGCACATGCCGCCAATAGTACTTTGAAATACCTTTTGGTAATTGTGGATAGATTTTCAAAGTGGCCAGAAGCATTCCTATGTCCGAAAGAGGATGCTAAGTCTGTGGTAAAGATTCTAACCAAAGAAATTATTCCTCGATTTGGTATACCTACCACTATTGAAAGTGATAATGGGACGCCATTCGCGTCTAGGGTAACACAGCTCTTGGCCAAAGCATTGTCGATTGATTGGCATTTCAACACAACCTTCCACATTGTCAGTCATTGTCTGATGTGGAACAACTTAACCAAAACCCTCAAGGGAGGGCTCACAAAAGCCTCCATAGGTACCAGAAAGAAATGGCGAGATTTGCTACCCATGGTGTTGACAGAAATAAGAATGACTCCATCTTCCACTACTAAATTATCGCTGTTTGAAATACTAATGGGTAGACCTTTCCTGACCCCATGGGTCAAAGGCCACACAGGCATTACTTCCCTAGGTGATCTGGAGCTGATACAGGAGGACTACGTAACTTCCCTCATCAAGAAACTGAATTCTGTATATGCTGATGTTTTTCTGTCTTCCTCTCCCCTTAGAAAAGCCTACTTACCCCTTTGTTCCAGGACAGACTATGCTGATCAAAAGCCTGAAACTGACAAAGGTGGGAGAACCGAAGTATCTTGGACCAGCTACAGTGATCGCCAAAACGAGGACAGGAGTTCTGACAGATGACTAACCACAGTGGATACACGCATTGAGAATAAAGCACTGTCCTACAGGAGAGCAGGCAAGCTCCAATTCAGAATAGAATCTCAAATGGGGATTCACCTTACTGCATAACAGGGAGGAGCAAAACATTGATTAAGCTGAGGAAGGAACTACCTCTAATAGTGAGGTGGGGGTTATCCAAAGCCAGAAGATAGATGGCCCATTGAGCCAAACCATGTTAACTCCTTACACACCTCTGTATGCACTAAGGGCCAAATTTTATTAATGGATATACCACCTCTAAAGTTTTACAGTGTTCAGTTGCAGAAGCTGTTGCAGCATTCAGCAAAAATATTGTTCAATTAGCTAAGCGCTCCCTAGAGGAAGAACCAAGATTGGAAGAGATAATTTTTGAGAGACCATATTCAAACAGAATCATGTTTTCCTGTTCACAACAAAGTATGGAAACTTCAAAGTGTTTAAAAAAAGGATATATGTGTATGTGTGTGTATGTCTACAATAATCAGATCTTATGTGCACAATGATGTTCCATAGGTAAGACATTCTGTCTTAAAGTGGCCATTGTGAGATTCTAGAAACATCCTTGTGCCGTCTCTTTTCATCATGTGATCTTTCTCTGTAAGAGATGCAGGCCTCACGAGTGACCTTATATTCCTTTTATGTACTTCAGTCACTGAACTGCTAGTTTCACTTCTTATATTCTAATTATATAATGCAACTCTGGACAATAAACTGTGTGCCATGATTGAACTGCACTTTATGTGTCTGTCTAGTCATTGGTACCCAGGTATACCTGCTTTTCTGTGCTACATCGCTCAACCTGAAAGATCTTCTTAAAATACTTGATCTCCAAATTATTTTATCTGACAGTCACAGTCGGTGTTATGTTGAGATTCATCTGTTTTTCAGTGGTCTTTTGCACAAATCAAATTAACATAAGAAGGAGGAAACAATGGTGTTTGAGACTCACTGTATGTCATTTCCATGTACAGAACTAGTAATTATTTAACTATGCCAAGGTAAATTCAATTTTCAATTCAAGGGCACCTTTAAGCATATTTATTTAGCTATCCTCTATGCACAAAATTATTTTGTTAATTGCATATCATTATTTGCATTTTCGATTTAATTTTTAGAACAGACCCCATTTTGAAGTGACCTACCAGCAAAGAATCACTGAACTGTAAAATAAGTTCATTTAAAGGGGCTGTAAGAATTTTTAAGTATTATTTGCTTTTTTCCCAGTGTGTGAACAGCTTAAAAAACGAGCCCTTCCCAGACTTCTTAGGTTGTCTATGAAAGTCTGTAGACTGATTTTTAAGAGAAGGACTAGGGACGTTTTTGCCGGGAAAATCAAAAGAATGTGACATTTATGCGCGCTCCCGAGAGCCTCTCTTCCATTCTATGACACATGAAATCAGTGCTTATATCCTATATGTTCTGGATAATGTCGTAAAAGCTATTAGGTTACTGTAATATCATTCTAAATTAGATTAATTCAAACTACAGTCTCACATAGTCAATAGGGTCTAGTGTACTCTCAAATATACTTTATAATCTGTGTAATTTTAATTACCTCATCTGTCGATAATGCCGGTGTTGTGTTTAGTTTAAGTGGAAGTATTAAGTATTTATCGCTGCAAAGGTATCTCAAACTTATTTTTACTCCTAAAGAATGAAAAAGAACTTATAACAGCACGATAAACAACATCGGGGCCTTCAATCATGTCGTTTAGTCTCTAGTCTAGTAGCTACGTCACGGGTGCAAGCACGAGCAATAAGTTGCTGGCTGCAGTTGACTTAACGTCCACGTGACCAGAGTCACTAATAACAAGAGTTTATGGATTCTACATAACAATAGTAATTAAAATCAGTTGCATAAAAAAAAAAAAAAAAAGTTATTTAAGTTGCATAAATATTGGTGGAAGATGAGCAAATAAGTGACTGTACTTGTGCTTTGGATGAAATGGAAGAATAGCTCAGGTTATTCACCCGATATTGTGCTGTTTTGCTTTAAAAACAAACCATAGAGACAAATTATGTAAATGATGCAAGCATTTTAAAACAACGCTGTAATCTCCTGCGACTCATTATACCAGAAGACCCTTCAGGTTCATGGAAAAAACACAAGCCTTTTCTGCCTACAGCCCACAGGAGGCGCCAGAGCACAGACTGGAGACGAGGGAAACGTAAGTGGACAAGACAAGTACAGAGCATAGTTGACCCAAAAAAGACAATTGAATTCTGTCATGTTGTTTCAATCCTAAATGCTGTTTAAATTTTATGTTTTTGTTTTGAAACACAGGCAGTCTTCACACAGCTCTTCTGAACAACAACAGTTTTACTGTGAATGAGATCTGTTTAGGCATGTAACAATGAGAAAATAACTGAACAACGACTTAAATATGGGTCTGTTTCTCACACAAAATTAGCATAAGAGTTAAGAATACTTATAATGTTGCACACAACTTTGCTCTTTAGGATATCATTTGTTCTTTTTGGACGGTCGTGTTACTATATGAGCTGTTGATGTATGGAGAAGAGATTCACGGAGATTATTTTGCTTTGTGTTCCACAGAAAAGTAACAACATACAGGTCTGGAACCGCACGAGGGTGAGTAAATGTTAATAAAATGTTACATTTTTGGGTGAACTATTCTTATCAGATCAAAACTTAACAACACAATAAGTTTCAAGTTTATGAAAGTCTGAGATGGTTTCTGTTTGTTAAAGTTTCAGTTTTATGACTGTCTGATGACATTGGTTTCTCTTTCTTATGATAAGGTGAAAGTTTAATCAAGACAATGTTCTTTTACAGAATTATAAGATTAAGTTGTATGTTTTACACAAATATATGAATGTATTTTATACAACACTGACTCAAAATGTGCTAAAAATTGAAAGTATTTAAAGTATTATTTCACTACTATAATGATCCCTTTATTTACCATACCATTTCTTTTTATTACCTTTGATGTAGCAAAACTGCACATCTTTCTGTTAAAATTGTTTAAAAAAAATGAACCTTAAAGCCTCCACCATTTTGGTTTTTATTTTTACAGTGAATTTTTCTGGATGAGGGCATGTAAGGGACAAATCATAGAAACATGAATATATTGCATATTGTGTGACATGCACTGTAATTTCCTTTCTTCTCTCTCCCATTAGAGTTCAAGACTCCAGAACTTTCTTGCTCAGCTGTAAAGCGCCTTCATCGATCGGCACTGTGCTTCCAGTGGGGGCGTTTCACAGACAGTTACCCAGAGATGATGCCCTTTCTGCAGGTATGTGTCAGTGTTCTGGTCCCTTGAGCTGTGGAGCTCGAGGAGGATTATTAGACTTGGTGTGTGGACCATAAATCAGCTGATGTATGATCCAGCAGAAGTCTCCCCCGAGCAACGGGATTCACCCACTAAATCCAGGATGGGTAATAATGTTCTTTTCTTCTTGCTGGCAGGGTTTTGGCATGATTCCAGATCCGTTTGGATGATTTAAGAGAATAAAATTAGTAAGAGCTAAAATGATTGCTTCATGGGTTCTTTGAACTGAAGGAAGTTTTGCTTGAGAGGCTTGGGTTAAGTTTAAAGACATGCTGTGGGTTTTATCAACAGCATTTAAGGCGTGTTGAAAATTTTAACTCCTCCTTCAGTTTGAAAAACAAACAACAATCACATTTACAGTAATGCAGTTTACAGTGGAAGTCTACATTTGGCTGATATAAACAATATAATTTTGTATTATGTTATGTTATTAGAATGCAATAGTTCAAGACTTTATAAAAGTACATTACTGGAAACATGCATGGTTTTACAGCCGAGGGACGAATCAATAGCAGGCCTCAGATGCTGTCTAGAGAGCTCTACTTGTTTTGGAACAATTCATTTGATTGTGGCTGGAATTTTGCAAACCGCAAACCTGACTCAAATTGAACTATGGAGTGATTTGATTTATATTCATTTGGAAGTGAATGGAAAAGCTCATGCTGATATTTTCCTCACTTTCTACTGAGTTATCTGTACAGGTCTTTATTTGGCATGTTCCGTTGAGACGTCAACCCATACCGACAATCTGCCTGCTGCTTCTTCTGGAAATGTTGACTCTGTTCTGGTAAGTACTGGATGCCCTATAATGTTGCCTCAGTGTTGTTTAAACGTTGTATCCGACAAAAATGGAAATATAAAAAAAAAACTAAAGTCATGACAGTGAGAAAGAAGCACTTTAATTCCTCATTGGCTGCAAATAAATCCCTTTCTCAGTGACTTCTAATGACATTCCCGTCACTTACAGATGGAAAAGAAGGATATTTTTTTCTCCTCAGACTGGTTTGGTGAGGTTTTTCCCCTACAAGAAAAATCCCCTTAATTTTTTTTTTTTTTTTTTTTTTTTTTTGTCAGGACATTTAGGCTAAAGTTTTTTCAGTCTGCCATGCTGGATGGGACATTTCCATTGGTAGCCATAGAGGAATGCAGATGCATTTAGTCCATTTTGATTTTGTGTTTAAACCACTTCAATTCTAGCACAACTATTATTCCTTTTCACATAAATTATGATTATAGGAGCAGATTATCAATTAATAAACTTGTCGCTGTGTCCCTTGACCTCAGAACACTTTTACTGTAGTGCATTTTAAGCATATACATTTTAATTTTTGCATACATAATCAGCTCCTTATTTATGGATTTTCTGACATGATAAACTTGCTCAGTAGCTGGTTCTTGCAATGCGGAGAACTCTGGTACGAGGAGTGTGAAACACGACACTTGACAAATGAGCTCAACACGTTGTAGAAACAAGCTAAAATGGCGTGGTGGCATCAGCAACTTTTTTTTTTATCTCACATTGCTTTTGCTCACACTGTCGGTTTAGCATAGAGTTTTGTTAAATGTAAACTGGAAATTCACAGTTGCTTGTTGTGGAAGAGCAATAGGAACATATGTGTGTGGTGTTATGGGAAGAATTAATAGTGTGTTAAAATGATCACTCAACTGTAAATTTTCAGTTTAATTTCTGTATAAATAAAAATATTCTTTTTTGGGTACTACAGTATTGACTTTTCCCAGTACCTCTTAGAAGCTCATCCAGCTAGACAAAACTGACATTCTTGGATATTATAGAAAACAGTCAATGTCAACAAAAAAGTAGAAAAAACATGAAGTTTTTAATATAACAAATACTTGCATGGTGAAAAAACATCTAAACATTTTGACCAGTTGACCAATGGTCAATTTACTAACACAATAACTAGGTTTTGAAGCATGCCTCTCGACTGGACTCCTTTCTGTTTACGGACGTGACGTAATGACACACAGAGGAACTGCTACATGCTTGAATTTCCCGCGGAAATCCGCCATGTCGCTCTTATTATAAAACATTATTACAAGCTTACTGTCGTGAATCTAGACAAGATAAATAGATAGTTTTGAACACTGGCTGGTTATGTACTTGTTCAAAAGTTGATTTTGGATCATTTTTAACCAAAAAAAGTTGTGGACTGCAGCTTTCAAAACCAGATAACTATGAACAAAAGTTCTATTAATGTTACTGCAAGAATGTTTGTTCATAACTTTGAGAGAACCTTGCCAGAACGTTTGCCAAAGTTCTGAGAACATTCCCTGTTAGTTGGGCTGACATCTGTTTCCATCCACCTATTTTTATGCACATTTTGAGATATCGCTTAAAAAAATGCTGGATGGAAATGGCAAAAATGTGCATTAAAAACTTATGCACTCAATTGAGGCGGATACATTTTTAATCTGATAAGAAAACAAGCACAAACTAAAATGGAAACACATTTAACAGTTAAATCCCTCGATGCGCAACAAAATACTTTGCATGGAATGGATGTGATTGGATAACTGGACTAACCATCGCACAGCATCTTACATGTTGGTTTGATCATTCTGAAATGCCTGAGCCAAAGTCTGCCATCAAAATGATTTGGTATAATTCCCTGCCAGAAGCGTCATCTTTTATCATTTTTATTACAGATATTTTGTACCAATTTCCCTGGAAGTGACAGTTTTGTTCTCTTGAACCCATAGGATGGAAACTCTGCTTTATTTGAAAAGGTTTTATGCAATATTCCAATTTTGCATATAAATTACATTCACAATTTTGGATGGAAACATAACTACTGTCAACAAAAAGCTAGAACAAAAATAACATTTTGGTTCTGAATCCTGAATTGTATGTTTTGGGTGAGTAACTACATTTTGCAGACATGTAGTAATGTTGTGATTTCCCATAAACCAGACAGCTGCACTTACGGTTTACAGAATGTTAAGACTGTTTAAAAAATGAACCAAAGTAAATGAGAAAAACTGTAAAATAATTTTGCAAAAATGACATCTCAGACACATATTTTCATGAGATTGGACCAGTTTTTAAATCATTCAAAAAATATTTTTCAGAAGACTCTCTCATCATGTAGCCTATAATTGCTCCAAATCCAACCTGAACACTTATGAATCACAAACATCTCAGAGCAGCGGGCCATGCGTCAGTGCCTGAATCATATCGGCAGAGCCACCTGTGGGCTACCTCTGCAAACACACTATAAAACAAGCCTGCTCAAAAGACATCAAAACCTTGGAACGATTTCCGTAAAGGTGAAGAGGAATCAAGACGGTTCTAAAAAGAAAGTAAAGAAATAAATCAAGAGAGGCAGCTTAAATGGAACTTAATTGATTGAGTCCATACGGAAAGCAGCATGCATTAGGAACACCTGCACTGCCGTCCGGACTGAAATCGCACGTAATGCAACAGCCTAGCAGATGGCTGGGAACAGAGGTCAAATGCCAGATGAATGAAGAACAGAGGAAATACTGCTGTCTGAAAAAGCACTTAGCACTGTTGCTTTAGGTCAGATCACAGAGCGAAGACAGATGAGGTTAGACCCCAGAGAGGAGAAGACAGAAGAGTCAAGAGAACCGGAAAGTAAATGACCTTGGTGCAGTAATAAAACGAGGATCACACAGCCACAAGCTTGAAAAAAGAGTCACAATGTTGCTATTGATATCATGCTTGTGTACACAGTTAGCAGCCATCCTTTTCTCATTAGGGCTGTTTGGGATATTCCAAGGTTTCCAAAATACAGTGTTGTTTGTTGATCCCACAGGCATGTTTTCATGAATACATTTCACGCCACTTGAAATGTAAGCAGATTTTAACAGCAGGGATATAATGGCAATATTGTGGTCTTGGTTGCCAATATTAGAGGCCTTTTATTCATTTATGACCTTTCTTTTCTATAAATAACACAAGAAACAACAAAGTGTGATTTGTTATTGAATACAGTTATTTACATTGGTATTATGGAATTACCATGTTTTTTTAACAGAACCATAATTCATCACTTTTTGACATGAAAAGTATTAAAAAAGAAAGTTAATAAAAATAAAAGACTGCTGTGAAAATAAATACAAATAATAAATAAATATCGTAAATTACATGGTTTTCTTTGAAGTACCTTGGAATACCATGGTTGCATGTGGTAATTTTACAGTACCGTGGTGTGCATGAGCATACCACAGTAAATCTGATCCCGTAACTGTACCGTATAAGAAAAGCCCATTCCAGAACTGTGGATGACCAATATCCAGAGCTTTAAACTGCTTAAACTCTTAGATGTGGGGCAACTGAGTGTCAACTCATTAGTTTGAACGCAGCATGGGGTGGAAGGATGTTTGCAGGGGAGAAGGAGGGGCGGGGCGTGGGAGTCGGGCAGTTGCCGTGGCAACAGCCTCAGTTATGTAACATCATATGGTGGTGTGTAAACAAAGAAGTCAGTGCAGTGATGAGAGAATGGGCTTCCCCCGCCCTACACCACTTAAAACCATTACAGCACATCACATCATCCATATTACATAAAGCCGCTCTGCAGAGCCCATCGGACAGTTAAACACTTGACTGCAGTTATCAAGGCTGACTGACCATTTTAAAACAGAGTTTTAAAAATAGTTTGCATATGAAAACTGACATGGTTTCAGTGCTGGTAACAGAATGATAGATTAAAGTGTCGATAGTCAAATTGAGATATGAATGATCCTAATTTGATAGGGATAAAGCACACATTGTTTTTTCTCACAGTCTTTTGCTTGGGGATCTTTTGCAGTTATTTAAGAATGTGAGAAAGCAGAAGTGAAAGAAAAAAATTGAGAACGATAGATTGAAAGAAAATGTGCAAGAAAGAATTCAAAAAAGGGAAACTGGAAAAAAGTTTAGAAAGAAAGAAAGAAAGAAAGAAAATAAATTACAAAAGGAAGATTTGAAGAAAGTATGAAATGATTTAAAGAAAATGCATGCAAAAGTTAAATAAAATGAACAAAAGAAAGGCAAAAGGAAAAATATGAAAATAGATAAGACAGACAGACAGATAGATAGATAGATAGATAGATAGATATATAGATAGATAGATAGATAGATAGATAGATAGATAGATAGATAGATAGATAGATAGATAGATAGATAGATAGATAGATAGAGTGGGTACGGAAAGTATTCAGACCCCCTTAAATTTTTCACTCTTTGTTATATTGCAGCCATTTGCTTAAATCATTTAAGTTCATTTTTTCCCTCATTAATGTACACACAGCACCCCATATTGACAGAAAATCACAGAATTGTTGACATTTTTGCAGATTTATTAAAAAAGAAAAACTAAAATATATCACATGGTCCTATAAGTATTCAGACCCTTTGCTCAGTATTTAGTAGAAGCACCCTTTTGATCTAATACAGCCATGAGTCTTTTTGGGAAAGATGCAACAAGTTTTTCACACCTGGATTTGGGGATCCTCTGCCATTCCTCCTTGCAGATCCTCTCCAGTTCTGTCAGGTTGGATGGTAAACGTTGGTGGACAGCCTTTTTTAGGTCTCTCCAGAGATGCTCAGGGCTCTGGCTGGGCCATTCAAGAACAGTCACGGAGTTGTTGTGAAGCCACTCCTTCATTATTTTAGCTGTGTGCTTAGGGTCATTGTCTTGTTGGAAGGTAAACCTTCGGCCCAGTCTGAGGTCCTGAGCACTCTGGAGAAGGTTTTCGTCCAGGATATCCCTGTACTTGGCCGCATTCATCTTTCCCTCGATTGCAACCATTCGTCCTGTCCCTGCAGCTGAAAAACACCCCCACAGCATGATGCTGCCACCACCATGCTTCACTGTTGGGACTGTATTGGACAGGTGATGAGCAGTGCCTGGTTTTCTCCACACATACCGCTTAGAATTAAGGCCAAAAAGTTCTATCTTGGTCTCATTAGACCAGAGAATCTTATTTCTCACCATCTTGGCAAACTCCATGCGGGCTTTCATGTGTCTTGCACTGAGGAGAGGCTTCCGTCGGGCCACTCTGCCATAAAGCACTGACTGGTGGAGGGCTGCAGTGATGGTTGACTTTCTACAACTTTCTCCCATCTCCCGACTGCATCTCTGGAGCTCAGCCACAGTGATCTTTGGGTTCTTCTTTACCTCTCTCACCAAGGCTCTTCTCCCCCGATAGCTCAGTTTGGCCTGACGGCCAGCTCTAGGAAGGGTTCTGGTCATCCCAAACGTCTTCCATTTAAGGATTATGGAGGCCACTGTGCTCTTAGGAACCTTAAGTGCAGCAGAATTTTTTTTGTAACCTTGGCCAGATCTGTGCCTTGCCACAATTCTGTCTCTGAGCTCTTCAGGCAGTCCCTTTGACCTCATGATTCTCATTTGCTCTGACATGCACTGTGAGCTGTAAGGTCTTATATAGACAGGTGTGTGGCTTTCCTAATCAAGTCCAATCAGTATAATCAAACACAGCTGGACTCAAATGAAGGTGTAGAACCATCTCAAGGATGATCAGAAGAAATGGACAGCACCTGAGTTAAATATATGAGTGTCACAGCAAAGGGTCTGAATACTTAGGACCATGTGATATTTCAGTTTTTCTTTTTTAATAAATCGGCAAAAATGTCAACAATTCTGTGTTTTTCTGTCAATATGGGGTGCTGTGTGTACATTATTGAGGGGAAAAAAAATGAAATTAAATTATTTTAGCAAATGGCTGCAATGTAACAAAGAGTGAAAAATTTAAGGGGGTCTGAATACTTTCCGTACCCACAGATAGATCAGACAGACAGACAGACAGACAGACAGACAGACAGACAGATAGATAGATAGATAGATAGATAGATAGATAGATAGATAGATAGATAGATAGATAGATAGATAGATAGATAGATAGATAGATAGATAGATAGATAGATAGATAGATAGTAAATAGCAAACACAAGTGCATCCATGTGATTTGAGGAAGAGGGACTCAGGTCTTGAGGTCTCTGTACAAGCGGATCATTGTTTCTAACAGTGTGACAGGCACATGTCGTCCTGCTCTGAACTCCCTCCAAGTTATTAATAGCTCAAATCTCCCTTTGCTTCTAGTGTGGAAGAGCCAGAGGAGACTTGCTTCTGTTTTCTAGTATAATGTGATAACATAATATAAGCCTATATTAAGTAAGCCCATCCAAAAATAAAAATTCTGTCATAATTTACTCACCCTCATGTCATTCTAAACTTGTATTAAGTTCTTTATTCTGCAGAGGATATTTTGAAGCCTGTTGGTAACCAAAAAGTTTTGGTTCCCTTTGACTTCCGTTGTATGGACAAAAAATATAATGTCAAAAAAGTCAATGGGAACCGAAACTGTTTGGTTATTATGATTCTTTAAAATATCTTCTTCATTTTCCACAGAAGAAGAAGAAGGGTTTCATGCAGGTTTGATGAAAGATAACCCAGGATTAAAAATGACCTTGTTTAAAACATTTTATCCCATTAAGAGGTTCAGAACTTTCCAGAAATCAGGCACACACAGATAAAAACATGTTAGATATTAGGAAGATAGAGGGATATTACAAGTTCGTTTATGTCTGTGCTACATTTTTGATGTTTGTTAAATTTAGTAGCTAAACCAATACGGTTCCTGAATTCTTCAATCTATAACATTTTTGACCATTAACGGATTTCTATTTCCCAGCATGCTATGCAATGGAGTGGATTGGGAGAGTACCTGTAGATGTTAAAATTAAGTGTTATTTTATGTGTCTTTGTCCATTGGCTGGTTCTCTCCACCTATTTTTATGTGCATTTTGGGATATTGCATAAATAAAATGCTAGATGGAAATGCCAAGATGTGCATAAATTCTAAAAATGCGCATACATTTTTAAACTTATGCACTCAACTGAGGCGGATGCATTTTTAATCTGATAAGAAAACATGCATAAACTACGATGGAAACACATTTAATGACGAAATCCCTCAATGCACAACAAAAAACTCTTGTGACCTTGCCTCAACAGTAGATGTGACTGGATAACTCGACTAACCAGTGGACCAATCAAATCGCACATCATATCAAATGTTGGTTTGATAATTCTGAAATGCCTGAACCAAAGTTTGTTACCAGAATGATCTGGTTTAATCCCCTCCCAGAAGCTTCTCACACGAATGTGTTCCCAAACACCAGCATCCGAACACATGATCACATGACAGCGTTTATTGAGTTTAGTCTGCCGCAGTCGTGGCCTAAGTGTTAGAGAGTCAGACTGGTAACCCGAAGGTTGCGGGTTTGAGAATGGGTTACCATTCTTGGCCTTTTTCACTAGTACGTGGAGCTTTAACTAATAAGTGCTAACATGCACCGTTTCATTTAGTTTAATATTCTTTCCACAGTACAAGAACTTCAAATGATGTTGTTTAACATGGTTACAAAAAGGAACTACAATGGAGTCTTAGACACATATATATAGGAAGTACAGCAGCTACAAAATGTAGCCCTGCTAGATTCCATATGCTAACAGCTAATTTGTTTATCTTTAAATAGCCTCTAGTTAGAGATAGTGAATGTAAAGGACGTCCAATGCTGACATGCTATTATATGTTCGGTGAGCATACAAAGGCATCAGCGCAGTGTAAGATGACACTGATTTCCATCTGCGCTGGATGAAGTGCTAGCTTGGGTATGCAAATAACTTATTATTTTTGATGTGGTGCGGCTGAAACACGATTGTTCCCAAAGGACGTCTGTACAGTCTCCAGAATGCACTTAGGATCAGACCGCATGTCACACGCACACGTCTCTAGCATCGCTCAAGGGATGATGCAACACGCCTCATTCATTGAATGTTGACAAACTCTAGCTAGAATTACAGGCAATTACAGATATCCATATGTTGATGTGACAAGCTGTTGTGTATTACAGTGATTTTACCATCATTAATGTGACACGCAGCATTTTAGCATGTTTTTATGAAATGGCAACAGCAACGATGATCAAATAATACATATTCATTTAGTATATTCAGATCATTTCTAAAAAATAAGATACACAACAAGAACAAAGATAGTAAAACAGTGATTAAATAGCTATTAATAGTTTTAGTTTAATATTGCGTGGCCTATAGGTGGTCAACTAAAAAAGAAAGTTGATGAAATATATATATATATGTCTAATTTGACTTCATGCTTGCTTTAGGGATTCATGCAAAAGATATAAAAATAAAATAATCATAAGCAAATTCTTACCAGTTAAGCTAAGTTAAATCATATATCTTTGAAACAATTTAAAGTCAGCATGAAACAGAAGTGTAGGGCGGGGCTTGATTTTGTCCATTTGGATGAATTGATTGGATGGTTCTGGCATGCTATTGGTTGATCTCTTGTGAGTGACAGGTTGCCCCGCCCTCGCTCCAGTAAACACATCATCAGAGAAGAGTAGAGATGTTGCTGCAAAAGGTAGGGGAAGTTATTTTGATAACAGATCAATCATTTATAATAAATACTGCAATATTCCATTAAAAATAAAAATTGTCAATTTTGATTTCATGGTGACTTTAACAAAAGTTTGTAAACATTTCCAAGCAAACGTATTTAAGAGAAACAGCAGAGGCATAAAATGTAGGATGCCATTTTTGTAATCCGTGGTGGTTCAAAGCGAGTGAGTCATAGAAATACTAATATGTTTATTGATATCTCCACTGCAGGCCATCATCATCATCCTCAGTTTTATCAGATGTCAGTTAATTTAACCATTTAAATGCAAGGTTTGTTCATATATGCATGCGTGTGAGATATATATATATATATATATAATTATTATGTGCACTGATGACTCATTTACAATTAAGTTTACGTTAGAGATTGATGCAAAAGCTAAAAACTATAAAACAACTCAAAAACAAATTCTAACTAGCTTAGTTAACTAATATCTCTCAAACAATTTAACAAAAGTTTGTAAACATTTTCAAGCTAACTTAGTTGAGAGGAACAGCAGAGGCATAAAATGCACGATGCCATTTTGTAACGTGTGGTGTTTGAAGGCGAGTGAGTCACCGTGTCAGAATATGGAGCATGTGCGGGCGGCTGGCTGTCATCGAGGCATCTCTGAATGGAACATCTTCACCCCCTCAAACTCAGACGGGGGCTCTGCACAGGGACCTCAAGGGTACGTGTGATGTGACGTGCATCTGCTCTGCGACTACAGTTTGTGGGGGGTTTGTTCTATGCACCAAATGAAATTAATAACGCGCAGTTGGGTCCATCATTTTTCTGGTATTTTTCAGCCGCGGTGCAGGTTGTTGCTGTTGGCCTACCTCAGCTGAAATCGCGGGGGCCCTGAAAGCTGGGGGCCCCAAGAATTGTCACCACCTCTCTCCCCTGCATCAATTAACAATTAAAAATAGTTCATTTTTAGTTTAGTTAATTCAACATTTACTAATACATTATTAAAATTAAAAGTAGTGTTTGCTAATATTATTTAAAGGTGCTCTAAGTGGTCACACGTTTTTAGGCCAAAGCATTTTTTGTTACATACAGCAAACATCTCCTCACTATCCGCTAGCTGCCTGTCCCCTGAACACACTGTCGCCACAAGCTCCGAAAATGGCAATAAAACAAGTCACAGCTTGCGACTGCCTTAAAAAGCATAAACAAAGTTCACACAGCTAATATAACCCTCAAAATGGATCTTTACAAAGTGTTTGTCATGCAACACGTCTAATCACGTAAGTATGGTATTTATTTGGATGTTTACATTTGATTCTGAATGAGTTTGATAGTGCTCCGTGGCTAAAGCTAACATTGCACACTGTTGGAGAGATTTATAAAGAATGAAGTTGTGTTTATGAATTATACAGACTGCAAGTGTTTAAAAAATGAAAATAACGACAGTCTTGTGTCCGTGAATACAGTAAGAAACGATGGTAACTTTTACCACATTTAACAGTACTTTAGCAACATGCTAACGAAACATTTAGAAAGACAATTTACAAATATCACTAAAAATATCATGATATCATGGATCATGTCAGTTATTATTGCTCCATCTGCCATTTTTCACTATTGTTCTTGTTTGCTTACCTAGTCTGATGATTCAGCTGTGCACAGATCCAGACGTTAATACTGGCTGCCCTTGTGTAATGCCTTGAACATGGGCTGGCATATGCAAATATTGGGGGCGTACATATTAATGATCCCGACTATTACGTAACAGTCGGCGTTATGTTGAGATTCGCCTGTTCTTCAGAGGTCGTTTAAACAAATGAGATTTATATAAGAAGGAGGAAACAATGGAGTTTGATACTCACTGTATGTCATTTCCATGTACTGAACTCTTGTTATTCAACTATGCCAAGGTAAATTCAACTTTTAATTCTAGGGCACCTTTAACATTAGTTAATGCATTATAACATGAACTAACCATGAGCAATACATTTGTTACTGTATTTGTTAATCTTTGTTAACCTTAATAAAAATACATCTGTTCATAGTTTGTTCGTGTTACTTCACAGTACATTAACTATGGTTAACAAATACAACTCATGAGAATGTTAGAAAAAATAATAGATGTTACCTTTGTCAAGGTCCAGCTGGTGCAATTATTTTATATTATAAAAGGGAGTTTTAGGTCATTTAACTCATCTCATACTATACCTCATACCTCTAAACAACAGTTATGATTAGAGGATAAAGAAAAGATTACAGAATATGATGGTTAATTTGTACATAATTGTAATTTTCAATCATTGTTTAACACTTATAGCACTTTTTTCCAAGTCTTCTTTTTTTCTTCTTTCCTTTTTTAAATATCGCAATAAATATCATATTGTGGACTTTATATCGAGGTATTATCATATCGTGAGATTTTGATATCATTACATCCCTGTCGTTTACTGTAGAAAATGGTGATGCAAAATGGCGAATTCGAGGAAAGTGAAGAAATGGCTCATTCTAAGGTAATAAAAACATAACAGTTCATTATGTAAGGTCCTTATACACCACTGAAAACATAGTTATGTATACTATATTGCATTTGTGTCAATAGATCCTCCCAAATATTACACATTGGACCTTTAACATGAACTAACAATGAACAATGAACTGACCTAACAAGGATGAATAAATAGGCCTACTGTAACAAACGTATTGCTCATTGTTAGTTGATGCATTAACTGATGTTAACTAATGAGATCTTATTGTAGTGTTACCACAAAACCTGATGATCATGATCTCCAGCATGATTTGATATGCTCCTGCGCTTCAGTAAAAGCTGGAAAATCTGGAGTCACATGATCAGTGTCACTAATTTGATAAATGACCTAAAAAGAGTTGTTTTCTTTGCATTTTGCAAACTCTTAAAATTTTGTTTATCCCCAGCTTTAGAAGAAAAAAAATCCCAGATTTTCAGTGTGCCAAATCCCACTGTTTGTGTGCTTGTTTGGATATAAATATAGAGTGTGAGATAGGGAGAAAGAGAAAGGCAGCGAGGGGGAGAACACACATATATATATCCAGCGTGACGCTGTTCGCCCCCTATTTTTCGTCACCAGCACGCGTATGTATGTGTCCCTGTGGGCTTGTTGCTGGAGGAAGGATAGATCAGACACCTCACCTCTTCCACCTTCATTAAAGTACTATTTATATTCTCAGGGCTGACCTTTCTCATTAAGCGGTGTTTTTTTTAAACACAAACACCCGTGGACGTATTGCGAGATGCTTTGAATGTGGGTTAAAAATAGCAGAGCAGCATTATTTGTGCTATCTGGTAAAGTCTCAGTGTGGTTTAGTATGTTTTTGGTGGATCCTGTGGTCCTGCACACACATGAGGCTCGAGGTCAGCATTCAGTGCATCGCTTCTTGCAATCATGGCAATCGTTTATATTTTGGAAAAAAATAATGACATCAGGTATTGTGAGAACAACCTAAACGTCCATCAATAAATCAGCTTTAATGTGATTCTTGTTGGTATTTGGACTATTTTGAAAAGGTATTGATTAGTTGGTTTGCCATGAGTTGTGACTGTCACTCACTCAGAACAAGGGTCATTTCTGACAACAGACAGATGTGACAGACTGAACTGCAAATATAGATGACTAAGCAAGCATTTAATCTTGCTTTTGGGTCTATCTTTTGAAATACACACACACACACACACATATATATATATATACCATTCCTATATCACCACTGCAGGCCATTAGCATGCATTTTTACGCTTGCCATTTTCTGTAAAGCTGCTTTGAAATGATCTGCATTGTGAAAAGAGATGTAAACAAGAACTGATTTGAATCATTATAAAAAATATTCTAATTATTTTGAATATACGTATACATATCAATATACATATATAAAATATATATAAATATATTACACTAAAATTATAAAAATATATAGTGTAATATAGTTTTCATTGGAATAGCCCTAAAACGGTTTCTATTGACTTACACTGATTTTCTGTTTAAACACAAAATGAACTTGATTTCTCGCTAAGCTCCTCCTTCCTCCTTCGTACACTGCAACAAACTTCACCGATCTGTTAAAGGAATAATGGAATACCTATAGTAAGGCGGATATCTCCAATATTATTCATTTTAAATGCATTATCAAACAGCTTAACGCTGACAGTGACATCAGTGCATATTTTTTTCCTTAGAGAAACATCATTACTAAATCGAGTATACTGAGTGCTTTCAGTTTTGCATGACTGTGAAACATTACAATTCAAGCGTTTACATGTACGAAATGATTTTGCGTATCATCATTACATCGCAAACACACTCTGTGCTGCGTTCTCCATTGTTTGCCTGGATCTGTGCGGGAAAGCCCAGCGCTGGTTGAGGGGCACAACGTGACCTAACAAACAAGGAACCTCCGGGAACACCGTCAGTCCTGAACTATGCGCACAAGGGCCCAGTCTAAGGGGCTCCGCGAGAAGCGACGCTTTGGAAATGACGCTCAAAATGCGCTTTTGCGAGTGACGCTCGGTAAAATCGCATTCATTTCGCTGTAAATGTGACGTTTATAAGGAAGGTTTACAATAATAGTCACTCAGATGGTGCTTAACGCGTTTTATTCAACTGTTCCATCGGCCGTCAGGACACTCCCTGAGCTCGCTTGCTTCGATTGGGAGGCGGAGACGGGACCCCCGTTGACGTCAGTGGGCCTGTCGGTTTCCTGCAATAGAAAGTGAGAGAAGATAGAGCGAGAGACAGGGAAAAAAAACAGACCTCTGACCGTTGAAACCCTTGACAACAGTTCAGACTGCACCTGTAAGTACCAAAAGTTTAGAAATACACGCGTCTTAATAAGCGTTTGGACGCATGGTCCAGTGCGTCGCAAACGCATGCTTTGCGTAAACGCATCTCCAAGTGCTGTTGTTTTGGAACACACTGTTTCCAAAAGATTTTATGGATTGCTTAAACTTGTGAGCATGTTTGTGTGAGTTTTATGCTGATTTTGGCTGGTGTCGGTCGCTCTGTACTGAGCCGGCCCGTGTTTTGTATCTCGCCGAGAGCGCACGTCTCCAGAATCCTAATACGCGGGGTGTAAATGTTTATCAAGCCCGCAACGCTGTTGGAGAGAGTCGCCGAAGCGCCGACCGCGACGGCAGGTAAGCGCAAAACACCTTTCCTCGACCATGGGATGCAAACTGTCGCGTTTCGGATGCGCTTTGCACGTCTTCTGCTGGTTTAAAGGGCATTTTGTTGTCGAATTAGGGAAGTGTTTCTTGTTCATGTCCTGTTGCAGAGGGGTTTTCCCCGGCTCCGCCCTCTTCATGTGTTTCTTAAAGGCAGTAATGCGCCATTCATCCTGAACGCACCTGGATTTGGCGCTGAACTGTGGCATGTAAGCGCAGTGGCTTTTATTGGAAAAGGTTGTGGTTTTGTAGCTGTTAGGTTTGGACACATGGTGACTCATCGCATGCGGGTCTTATAAGCTGTAAGCATGTCAGATTGGCACTTGCATGGTCTGCCTTACAGGAGCAACCCCTGTTTAGTGCCATCTTTTTTTCTTTTTTCTTTTTGTCAGAGCATGCATGCCAAGTAGGCTACGTATACTGTATGTCCCATGTGCAGTAGTTTCTGTTGGCACCATTAGGCTGATTTCAGGGTGTTTCCTAATGGCTTGATTGGCAGATTCTTTATCATTTTGCATTTATGTATTTGACTGATGGATGGCAAGGCATGCACTTTATTAGTATGTGTGTTCCATGGGAATCAAACCCTTGACCTTGGCACTGAAAACCAAGAAAAACATTACAATAAACTACAGTGGCCTCAGCAGTAACTTTGTAACATTTCAAATCTGCAATTGACAAATTTGGCAGTAACATTCAAAATCTGAAATAATGTAATATTAAAATTCTGCAGTAACACTAACATTTAAGTTTTGACAAAACCTAATAAAATTCTGAAGTAACATTCAAATTCTGAAATAACATTATAATCAAATTCTGCAGTAGCATTGTAACATTCAAATTTTGAAATAATGTCATATTAAAATTCTGCAGTAACATTGTAACATTCAAATTTTGAAATAATGTCATATTAAAATTCTGCAGTAACACTAACATTTAAGTTCTGACAAAATCTAATTAAAGTCTGCAGTAACATTCAAATTCTGAAATAACATAATATTTGAATTCTGCAGCAGCATTATAATAATCAAATTCTGAAATTATGTAACATTCAAATTCTGCAGTAACATTGTAACATTCAAAAATTGAAATAATGTAACATTCAAATTCTACAAAATGTAACATTCAAATTCTGCAGTAACATTGTAACATTCAAAAATTGAAATAATGTAACATTCAAATTCTACAAAATGTAACATTCAAATTCTGCAGTAACATTGTAACATTCAAATTATGAAATAATGAAATATTCAAATTCTGCTGTAACGCTAACATTCAAGTTGTGAAAAATCTAATCTTATTCTGCACTAATGTAACATTGAAATTCTGAAATAATGCAGCATTGAAATTCTGCAGTAACATTGTAACATTCAAAAATTGAAATAATGTAACATTGAAATTCTGCAGTAACATTGTAACATTCAAATTTTGAAATACTGCAGAATTTTAATATGACATTAACACTAACATTTAAGTTCTGACAAAATAAAAGTCTGCAGTAACATTCAAATTCTGAAATAACATATTCGAATTCTGCAGCAGCATTGTAATATTCAAATTCTGAAATAATGTAACATTCAAATTCTGCAGTAACATTGTAACATTCAAATTCTACAAAAATGTCATATTCAAATTCTGCTGTAACGCTAACATTCAAGTTGTGAAAAATCTAATCTTATTCTGCAGTAACGTAATATTCAAATTCTGAAATAATGCAACATTGAAATTCTGCAGTAACATTGAAATTCTGCAGTGACATTCAAATTATGAATGCAATATTCGAATTCTACAGTAACATTTTAACATTCCAATTCTGCAAAAAAGTGTCATATTCAAATTCTGCAGTTATATTGTAACATAAAAATGATAAAATAACATAATGATCAAATTCTGCACTGAAACACTGTAATAATATATTATTCCAATTCTGCTATAGGCTAGTTGTGATTAAATACTTTTGAAAAGTGTGCATGTCCTGCAGTGTAATATACATAAACAGAATTTTGCTGATTATTTTATACTTCTTATAATTGGGAAACTACATGGAATATTTTTACTTTCAAAATATTTGTCATCGCAGAAAGTTTAAAATGACTGTGGAGAAAAAAACTAGAAGGCTACATATACACACATATATATATATATATATATATATATATATATATATATATATATATATATATATATATATATATATATATATATATATATATATATATATATATATATATATATATATATATCCAGTATATATTAATTTAAAATATTTAAATATGTGTTGATTTAAAAAATGGAAACATATTTTCAGGTCATCCTAAGATGATCCTTGAAAAAAAATCAAACACACCTAACTATTAGACGCTTCATGTCTTGAAATGGATGCGTCAAATAATCCAAAATGTGTGGTGCAGGGGGGCTTCCTGGACCAGGAGTGACAAACACTATTCTAGGAGTGTGTGTGTGTGTGTGTGTGTGTGTGTGTGTGTGTGTGTGTGTGTGTGTGTGAAACATGGTGCATGCGCTGTGTGTGTGAGTGTATGCTCGAATCCTCGGGGAGGTGATGTCATTGGCGTAGAGCTGCATTCGGTGGGAAATCATACACACTCGTAGTAAGCGTTATGTAATGCGGTGAGACGGAACATTCGCGTGGAATCTGGCACACGCTGGGACTGGATGCATGCGGGATGCATGGGCGAGGCATGTCAGATGTTTGCTTCATACTGCAATGGAACTGAGTAACATACAGAAACAAAAACCTCCTAAACGTTGAAACAAAGAGCATCTTGTGTAGAATGTGGGGTGTATTTACATCTATTCCTGCAGAGCCAAGAAATGCATTTGCCATTCTGAGAGTTGCAGTTTTAAAATGTTTTGAAGTCTGGTGATATTTATTGTAGACAACATTAGTGAGAGAGGATAACAACCAGGCAGATACATTTCCTATTTATCTGCACGGATGCAGTCTAAACTTTGTGTTATAGTCTAAACTTTTGTGTAAATATTATGTAAAATATTTGCTATCATCAACCTAAATTATATTTTAGCATTATATCTGCCACCTTGATCTTTAGATTTTAGTAAATACATGTTCCATTAAAAATGTATCAGTTAACACAAATCAGTCTCTTCTGGTCTATTTTCATCACATTTATGGTTTGCATTAGAGCCGTTCACCCTGAAAGCATTAGAGGGACGTTTTGAATTGGCATTGCCTCAATATTTTCATTTATGTTGAATGGACCTTTACTAATCAGCACTGTGCATTATTCAGAATTGAATTCAGATTGCTTTTTAAATCCCAATACATCACAACTGTTTTCTTTTTTATATATTGTTCAGGAGGTTTTTGGTTTCTATATAAATATATCAAATTAATTTTTAGGTGCTATTTTGTATCTGACAAATTACTTCATATCTCATGACAGTGCTATAAAATAAATTGATCTCGATTAATCGTACATAACATAAAAGTTTATATATATATATATTAATCGCATACAAGTTTATAAATATATTACATGTGTGTATATATAAATCGCGATTAATCGCATCTAACATAAAAGTACAAGTAAATATGTGTGTGTGTGTATGTACACACACACACACACACATATACATCAATGTATGATTGCCCTTTGTTTTTTTGTTTGTTTGTTTGTTTTGTCCAGAGGCCTTAATAATAATAAAAACAAAGACTAGATCTCTTATTAAATTCAAAATGTTTTAATTATATTTTGCTACAAATAAAGGTATTTTAAAGATTTTGAATTAGGGCTGTCAAACGATTAATCGCGATTAATCGCATACAAAATAAAAGTTTGAGTTTGCATAATATATGTGTGAGTAATGTGTGTAAATAATATGTATATATAAATACACACAATTTAATGTATATATGTAAGAGAAATGTTATTTATGTACAAAAAAAATTATGTATATCATGAGGTCAGTATCATGTGACATCATTCAGACACCTGCAAAAGATGACATGATCATGAAGCAAAGTAACTTACTCTTTCTTAACTATACTTACTCATACGCATGCTCCGAAACATCAGGTCATTCGGTACAACCGCTATAAAAGACGGAAAATATTGTAATATTTTAAAAACTTGTATTAAATATAAAATGTTTGATTTGTCCTTTTGCTAGCTAGCTAGATGTCAGCCTTTTAGCAGTGTTTGTAAATATCGTCATTCGGTAAAACCGAAATTTTGGTTAAACCAAATTACTTTTTGGTAACAAATTTTGTCCATCTTGTAAAAAAAAAGACAAAATCAGTGTTAATTGATTAAAAAAACCACATAATATCATTATTAACACTTGATTATATCTCCATTATGTTTTCTTTTTACACTTTAAAAACTTTGTTCGTCAATAACCCACATATATTATTACAAACTTTTAGGATTAATTGATTTTGCAACACTATTTCATGAAGTTGTTAAAAAAAATGTTTGTGGGCCCTTTTAATGTCGCAGTATAGCTAAAGTGTTTTAATGGCTGTTGATTGTCTTGACAGTATTGGTTTAAATATTTAACAGTATGTGTAATATTGAAATGATTCTGAATTTTGAAATTCCCTGCAAGGTTTGCAACACGCCGGAGATGACAGTGTCATTTCTTTGTTTTTGATGTCAGAGGTGTGTGTAGAAGTGCAGTTAGTCAAAGCATTGACTGCAAAAGACCATTTAGATCAGAAATCTGATTCCTGCGCCACACTTGTGTATCTGTGTCAGTCTATCTAAAAAAAATCAGTTCTTACAGACAACACTAGTGATCTGTCACAGTAGCTGGAGCTAAAGACAGAGGAAGCCATGGTTGAGTTGTTTCAAGCAGCAAGAATATGTGTTTGTGGCCTGTTTTGCGTTTTCTTCAGTTTATTTGTCTCTCATCCATCCCAGATGTGCAGATGGTGTCTTTCCTGTGTGGAATAGGAGATTGTCTTTCCTCCCTGTGATCGCCCGCATTCCATCCAGCATCTTTCCGTACGATGTTTCACTGAGCCAGCGGAAAACCACCGAAAATGCCACGTACGAAGCAGAACAACCCCAAAAACCTGAAAGGTAAGTGTTCGCTTCCGTTCGTCCAGGATTTTGTTAGCTTAGGTTGTTTGTTTATTGGGTCGCACTTTTCCCTTTCACCGGTGTCAGGAGGCTTTGATGTGGTTGAAAAGTGTCTCTTTTAAAATGTCTGTGATGTTCATGAAGGGAAATGTTTGCATAGTTAAAACAAAAGAGTGTAGGGTTCATTAGTACATTTGCTGCTGTAAAATACCGGCATTAACACATTTATTTTCCACAAATTAGTCAGTCGTCAAGTTGTCAACTGGTGGTTTCAATTCGACGTGTCTTTCAAAGGTTTTTCTAGTAATTGTAATTTGACGCATTGTAAAATTAGTTCAAAAGCACAGTTTCCTTATTCCACGTTGATGTACTTCCTGTTGAAACAGGAAGTTGTGGATAGTTGGTGGCAGGTGGTATTAGAGGGAGGGGCATTCTTTTCCTATAAATAATTTGCATGGAACCAGTATTTATTGATATTTTGGTCTGTTTTCCTGGAAGAGAAAAGCAGTGAATTGTAAATGCGTAGGCTATATCTGCTCATAGTGATTTAGTTGATGTTTACGAGTACACTAGCATGTTGACAGTGCCTGTTTAATTACAGCTATATAGCAGTATTTTATGTTATCATTTATCTCTGTGTTTTAATTCAAGTCATTTTCATAGAGTTAAAAACTGTACTTGCCATAGCAGAGTATGTAGCAACCCAGATTTTGGAGTGTTTGGATAATCATTGCTTTGAGCTTGGCCAAACAACATGAATAATTTAGTTTGATTACTGAACAGCATCCACTGGAGACAACTGTGACTTTTCCCAATATTAGTATTATTAAATGAAGAGAGAAACAAAAAGTGAAAAAAGTCTTGCAAAGAAATGACCATGATTCTTTCTTGATTAAAAGCAAGTTTAGGCCTTTAGTTTTTGAAGTATATGAAGTTTTCATTACATCTCAACATTTAAAGGTTTTGTTTATCCAAAAATGAAATTTCTGAAGGAGATCAAAGACTGAAATTTAATCACGTTTTTGACCGTCTCAAGAACTGCTTTTATTATTAACTTTTATTATGACAGTCGCCAGTGCTGCTTCCGCTTTTCCGGTCATGAGTATGAGGTAATACAGCTCTGTTTATCATATTAGATACATTTGAGGGTGTTGAGTGTTCACACGGCAGCTGCCGTGAGACACTTGTTTGAGACACACTGCAGTAAGATAGATTGATTTTAGAATATCATATTAAATGCTGGATGTCTTGTGTTGATAAATGGCATGCAATTAATTTTAATACGTTTTATATGATGGAGAAAACTACTGTTAGCTGCATCTGATTATGCTATGTTAGCTACTTCACAAAATAGTGTTTTTCTCTGAGGCATGGTAAAGCATGGTACTCGCAAAAAATCAAGAAAATTAGATTCAAACAATAAGACTAACTGTGTTGCGCTATATAACAACAATTAGTTTTCTGTCTATAAATATATCAAAACAGTCATTCCCTTGTCTAGTAAAATGTGTACAAACCCAATTCCAAAAAAGTTGGGACACTGTACAAATTGTGAATCAAAAAGGAATGCAATAATTTACAAATCTCATAAACATATATTTTATTCACAATAGAATATAGATAACATATCAAATGTTGAAAGTGAGACATTTTGAAATGTCATGCCAAATATTGGCTCATTTTGGATTTTATGAGAGCTACACATTCCAAAAAAGTTGGGACAGGTAGCAATAAGAGGCCGGAAAAGTTAAATGTACATATAAGGAACAGCTGGAGGGCCAATTTGCAACTTATTAGGTCAATTAGCAACATGATTGGGTATAAAAAGAGCCTCTCAGAGTGGCAGTGTCTCTCAAAAGTCAAGATGGGCAGAGGATCACCAATTCCCCCAATGCTGCGGCGAAAAATATTGGAGCAATATCAGAAAGGATTTTCTCAGAGAAAAATTGTTATCATCATCTACAGTGCATAATATCATCCAAAGATTCAGACAATCTGGATCAATCTCTGTGCAAGAGGGTCAAGGCCGGAAAACCATACTGGATGCCCGTGATCTTCGGGCCCTTAGACGGCACTGCATCACATACAGGAATGCTACTGTAATGGAAATCACAACATGGGCTCAGGAATACTTCCAGAAAACATTGTCGGTGAACACAATCCACCATGCCATTCTCCGTTGCCGGCTAAAACTCTATAGGTCAAAAAAGAAGCCATATCTAAACATGATCCAGAAGCGCAGGTGTTTTCTCTGGGCCAAGTCTCATTTAAAATGTACTGTGGCAAAGTGGAAAACTGTTCTGTGGGCAGATTAATCAAAATTTGAAGTTCTTTTTGGAAAACTGGGACACCATGTCATCCGGACTAAAGAGGACAAGGACAACCCAAGTTGTTATCAGCACTCAGTTCAGAAGCCTGCATCTCTGATGGTATGGGGTTGCATGAGTGTAAGCTGCCCATGCCACACGCACATCTGGAAAGGCACCATCAATGCTGAAAGGTATATCCAACTTCTAGAACATCATATGCTCCCATCCAGATGCCGTCTCTTTCAGGGAAGACCTTGCATTTTCCAACATGACAATGCCAGACCACATACTGCATCAATTACAACATCATGGCTGCGTAGAAGAAGGATCCGGGCACTGAAATGGCCAGCCTGCAGTCCAGATCTTTCACCCATAGAAAACATTTGCCACATCATAAAGAGGAAGATGTGACAAAGAAGACCTAAGACAGCTGAGCAACTAGAAGCCTGTATTAGACAAGAATGGGACAACATTCCTATTCCTAAACTTGAGCAACTTGTCTCCTCAGTCCCCAGACGTTTGCAGACTGTTATAAAAAGAAGAGGGGATGCCACACAGTGGTAAACATGGCCTTGTCCCAACTTTTTTGAGATGTGTTGATGCCATGAAATTTAAAATCAACGTATTTGTCCCTTAAAATGATAAATTTTCTCAGTTTAAACACTTGATGTGTTATTTATGTTGTATTCTGAATAAAATATTGAAATTTGAAACTTACACATCATTGCATTCTGTTTTTATTCACAATTTGTACAGTGTCCCAACTTTTCTGGAATCGGGTTTGTAATATATTAAAGCATCTTTAGTGTTTCCATGGTTTCTACAAAATAAAACCAGAAACCGAGAGTAACGCGGGTATGACGTAATTGACAGGTGACTCCTCACATGTCCCAGAGCCTTGGTTAAAATTGCAATTTTCTCATGATTTACAAATAGTTGGAAACATTTGGGATATTGTAAGTTCTCAAGTGAACAAAATATATAACACTGGCCTAGTGGTTTTTGGATATTTTACTGCAAAATTCTTACATATTGCACCTTTAATTAAATAACAGAATGTGACACAAAAAAGAGAAGACACTAAATTGTTTATATTAAATATAATAATTTCAGATGCATATATCAGATACATAGATACATATAAAATACATATAATGCGATTGTAACAAGGTTCGTAAATGTGGGAAGAAGGAGGCGGGAACCGGCGAACATTCAACAAAACTTTAATATAAAATAAACAAACAAAACGAAAGTAATGCCGGCAGACCCTCGCGGACGTCTGCCGGCCACACAAACATAATAAAACATAAAATAAAGTCCAGGCCTGGTCCTCTCTCGTCCTTCACTGATGTCGCTCCTCCTTTTATGCCTCCGGAGCTCCTCCGTGAGAGACTCGAGGCCGGCACGCCTCGCAGGTGACGCTCATTATCACTCGCGTCACCGGCCTCGCGCCGTTCCCTCACGGCTCTCGCCCGCCCTGCTCGTCACAGCGATGTTAAACCATTTATAAGATAACTTACAGTAAACTTACGTTTTTATATTATAGCATTTTTACAGAGTTTTTCTGTAAAAGATTACACATTTTTTACAATGTTAATAACAAGGTACTAAGCAGTTCTTGAGACAATCAAAAACGTGATTACATTTCAGTCTTTGATCTCCTTCAGAACAAATTTGTGTTATTTATTAACATATTTCTCAAAGATAAAGTCTCTTTAAATGTTTCTGTGATCGCACCAAGCATGTCGGTACATGCCAAAATTGCGCTTCCATGCGTGACGTTTCTGTGGAATCCAAGACATTTCCTCTTTAACAAGGACGCCCCCACCTTTAAATCCACCCGCTCGAACAATTCATGCCGTTTCATTTTTTAAAACAAGGTTCCTTATCATTTAAAATGTCAAAGATAAATATTTTTACAGAATTAAAAAGTGTAATTAGAATTTTGTGGTGCAATAAAAATGTCATTTTTGTTATTTTAAAACTTGATTGTCTTGCATAGTGTGGCATTTGACTGTGCGAATGAAAATGGCTGTACTGCAATGTTTTGAAAGAACAAAACGCATGAGAGAGAAAGAAAAATACCACAACAAGGAACTAGAGGATTCCCTCCTTTGTGTTGAGTGGCTGTGTTATTGCTGTCATGGATACAGAGGTGACCTCTGTCTATCAGAACACACCCTTTCTAAAGCATGTCATAATCGAGTCAGACGGTCAAAGATTCAAATCATAAAGCTTTCATTGTTCTTTGAGGTCTCCAGGGTGTATTTACTGTTAGGAAGCGTGTTGAAATCTATGTGCAGACTCAGCCTACATGTCATTTGTTTTATGTGTGGGTCTCGTGACTTTAGAGCAGAGCAGGAATGCTTCAGTGACGCAGTTTGCGGGTAAACGGGCAGGAAGTAAGGAACCTCTTCCACCCATTGGACTCTGTGTTTACTTTTCTGAAACAGCTGGTCTCCAAGCACACAGACGCTCGCGCAACCGCTGACATTACGTCGTTGTCACCTGTTTTTCACTATTAATAAAATTCTAAACCATTCAGGAACGGGTTCTAAGTTATAATGTTAAATACTAATCCGCTTACAGGCACAAGTCACAAACATGTATATATTTATATAAAGTGCATTTTCCATTATATATGTATCTTGTTGCTATTTTGATTTTAAACCTTTGGACATTGCACTATTTTAATATCTTCTATTTAAAGAATAGTTAACCTATTTGTTTACCCACCCTTAACCCTTGTTCCAAACCCATATGCCCTTCTTTCTGCAGTGGAACAAAACTTCACACAGCTCTTTTTTTTATATGGCCGTTTATGTTAACCAAATTTTTTAGCTGCTAAACCGGCGCTTTCAAGTCCAACTTTTGACTCATTGTTAGTGATTAATGACTTGGTCTGTTCCTCACAGAAAGCTATTTTGCAGAAGACTTACTAGTCATTTTTGAACTGCTTTTATGGTGCTTTTGGTGTTTTATGTGACGCTTATCAGATTTAGTCACTACGAACTTGTTGTTGTATAGTGAAAATCTCCATCAAAATGTCCCTTTTGTGTTCCTCAGGAAAAAATAACAACATACAGGTTTTAAATGAAAGTAAATTATGACAGAATTTAAAATTTTGGGTGAATGATTCCTTTAAAACCTATAAAAAGGGTAAAGGCAGCCTTTTTTGAGTTGGAAAGTTGTTCTTTTTTATCAGTGTTTTCATAAATATAATGGAGGAGTCAGAGCTCTTGAAAAATCCGTACAGTAGTAAGTTTTCCGCTTGTACCATGAATAGAGCACAAGGTGTTGGGCTGGAAAAAGGATTTCTAGTGGAAAGTATTGAAGTCATGAAATTCCAGAGTCAGTTTATTGTTAATTTAGCAGTTGAGGAGTGCATGACTTTACATACATTTACTGTTCAAAAGTTTGTGGTGAAAAATACAGTAAAAGAGTAATATTGTGAAATAGTATTCCAATTTAAAATAACTGTTTTCTATTGTAATATATTTTTTAAATGTAATTAATTCCTGCGATCAAAGCTGAATTTTCAGCATCATTACTCCAGCCTTCAGTGTCACATTTCTGATTATTACCAATATTGAAAATGGTTAATATTAAATACTTTTAATTGTTATATATATATATATAACAATTAAATTGCATTCTATACTCCTTTGCAGATAGACCTTTTTGTTTTCTAAAAAAAAGTCCTAAAAAAAAAAAAAAAATCACATGATATAAGTTAAAATCTTATCACGGAATAAGAATATTTTTTCAGAATAACTCAATTTTGACCAAAATGTCAAATAGAACCTATAATTAATTGTAGTGTATGAATATGTGTGTGTGTGTGTGTGTGTGTGTGTGTGTGTGTGTGTGTGTGTAAAATACCAGGACATGACTAATTCACATTGTTTTAGTAACCACAGTTTAGATTTTCCTATACAATCCATGATTTGCTCACATGATTTTCACAAAACAAAACAAAATGATTTACACACATGCAAGTAGGACTTATATATATATATATATATATATATATATATATATATAGAAGTCCTACTTGTAATCATTTTGCTGGGATTGTCTAGGAAAAAACAAAACTGTGGTTACTAAAACTATGCAAATTAGTAATTTCCTGGTGTGTACTTCCTTAAAACACGTAATGTTTCCCCCCCCTCGGGTTCCCCCTGTGTTGAAATCACATTCCTTGGTTTAGGGATGGGCCGAGGGCCCCTAAAATCATCACAACCGTTCACCGGCCCTGTTTGCATGCACAAAGATGGTAAAGTACACTCTTCATAAATGTGGGTGTTATGTTGAATGTCGAACCACATTGCCCTTAAGTGTCCCAGTAACATCATTTTAGAATGGTGTTGTCGGTAGGGTGGCTGTAGGCGGTAAAATTGCGGCGTGCCAATGCAGGAAGTTTCTCCTGCGGGCCTTCCTCTACTTCCCATTTCTAAAGCGCCATTAAAAACATTCTCTGTCTGAGACACTGAATTAACCTGCTCTCGGGCAAACACACTTCGCCCACACACAGGTGGTGCGGCTTGCAGACTGTTGCAGCTTGTGTTCGTGGGAGATGACCGCAGAACGCTGAAATGGAAAAGCCCTATTTAGTGCAGCACACGCTCAGTAATCGTGTGAGACAGACGCTGGTGTCGTAATCTGGAACGTCCCTCTGAAGCTGTAGGGTAAATGTTTTACCCAGAATGCCCATTTTGTCTGTGTGACCCAGCAAACCTGTTAATAATCGACTCGTGGGTATGTTCGCTGACCTCCCGTGGGTCCAAGCGTGTGATTGCGTAACCCGGACCGTTGCTGATAATCTCAGGTGTCACGCGCGTCGGGCTTCTCACGGCAATGATGGATGGATCCATAGATTCAGAGTTGTCACTTTAAATTGATTTTGTGGCAGATGCCTCTGTTTCTGTCTCAATTCAGTCTGTTTTCTCCGTTGGTGCAGGATGAGACTAACCTCCTTTAGGAATAACGTGGAGGAGAGACACGCATAGTAGCGGTATCGAGAGTTTCTGATGGTTTATGAGACGGGGGAGTTTGATTCGATGTTCTCTTGCATGGCTGTACCAAGTTTGACATCAAACAAACACTGTAGGAGTATATATCTGTAGACCTATGCTGTTTTTTGTTGACGTATTTAAAGACCCTGTTTACATTTGAAATGATTACCGGTGTTGTGCCGAATTTTGACACAAGGTTCATATGGTTGGCAGAATGACATTTTGATAAGAATTGATTATTTCTGTATTATTTGTTTTAGGATAATGCAAATAAAGTATTCATTCTTTGTGGGAAATTTGTGCAAAATAGAAACAGCAATGGAAATTATAGCCACTGTGGGATGTAAGATGCGATGCAATAATATTCGCATAATGTTTTCTTCTCTAAGAAAATTTAGTCATGTGACTTTTTTAACATGTATCTAGAATTTTTTTCAGTAAATGTGATTATGTGGTAGTTTATGTCTTCTTACTTTATTAAAAATTGCATTCATGTCAAGTGTTTTTATATGTGAATTTTGGAGATTTTATTCACATTTTCATGCAATATCCCAAAATCTGCTTAAAATACACTACTGTTCAAAAGTTTGGGGTCATTAAGATTCATTTTATGTTTCTGAAAAGTCATCTTCACCAAGGCTGCATTTATTTGATCAAAAGTACAGTAAAAACAGTAATATTATGAAATATTATTACAATATAAAAAATAACATATTTTAAAATTGTATGTTTTCTAATTGAATATATTGTAAAATGTACTTTATTCCAATGATCAAAGCTGAATTTTTTTTATGATACATTTTTTAAAGAGTCTTTGATAAATAGAAAGCTCAAAAGAACAGCATTTATATGAAATAGAAATATTTTGCAACATTATAAATTTCTTTACTGAAACTTGTGATCAGTTTAGTGCATCTTTGCTAAATAAAACGATTAATTTCTTTAAACTTTTGAACAGTAGTGGATGGAAACCCAGCTAAATGCATGTAAGAAGTATATTAATCTGTTGTCAGACATTTGAGGATATTTTGAAAGTTTGACTTCTGAAAGTTACAGTATGTTTTCACAGTACAAAGAACTGTTTTATTTCAAAAGGTCAAAAAATAATTTCTCATAATGTGTCCCATTGAATGAGCCACTGTACGATGAATATTTATCCTGTAATTCACATTAGTTTTACGTTTGTGTTTAGCTGAGGAGATGAAGAGATAGAGAGGCTGTCTGAATGCCATTTGTTGTGCTCACATTCGCTTCAGTGCTGTAGCGATCTGACCCTTCTGACTCCCCCTAAGCATCAGAGGTCAAGAGGTCAGGCTTGGGGTTAAGAAGGGGTCTTGATCTCAGTGTAGGCCCTGAATTCTAGCCTGTCGATCCCAGACACAGACCCCATGAATATCCCCGAGTTGTTTCTGTCTAAAGTTAAATGGTTCTGGCATCTCTGTTCTTTTTATAGCAATTCAGACGTAAAGCTGCTATGGCAGCTGATGTAAAATCAGCATAGTTAGGCTGTTCTTTCATAGTAATATACAAGTCAGTCTGTTATTTCACGAGAGCATGTTTTTCTGGTCATGTTTGAAGGGCTGATCTCAAAGAAAGTGAATATTTTCATGTGAACAAGACGTGATATCAGGGAAATCAAAGCAATGCACTCCTATATTCACACTGACATCAGATGACAAGTTTTTTTTCCCCTTTTTTAACTTCTGCTTCCTCCCTTTTTTTCTGGTTGTTTTGCTAACCTTTTGCTAGCTAAGCTATTTTGCTTATCCTGCGTCTTTTAGTTCTATGATTGTGTGTTTTTGGTTTTCCCATTCTTTGCAGATTGCGTTATGACTTTGCGGAAGTTGCTTTGCGGCACCTATAGTAATGAAATGAATTTGCTTTTCGTTGTTTTTAAATATTACTCCGGCTCTTGGTGTAAACAGGGCTTTTTGGTTGAATATGGTTGTTATGAACAATGACAGTATTAGAAAAGTTTGTTGTTTATTATATTTTGAATGAAAAATATTGCAAACCCTAATGCTCAAAATAATTAATTGGTTTGAGTAGCGTAAACTTAAACAAATTAGTTCAATCAAATTGACTTTGGATTATTTAGAATTTTCTTTTGAGTTCACAAGTAATCTGAATTAATTGTTTTGAGTTTTATGAACTTGTTTCTTTTAACTTAGACAACATTAAATTGAACTGAAACTGGGCTGGGATTTCTATTTCCCAGCATGCTTTGTCATCATGACATTTGAAAGGGAGTAAATGTTAAAATTAGCTAAGTGTTATAAAATGATTTTTAAGCTAGATTAATGTTGAGTGGGAGATTTAGTAGTGTTTATTGTTTTGCCATGCTAAGTTCGAAGAGTTTCTGTTATGTTGGGTTTTTTGGGGGGTTTCATGGTGACAAGTGGAGCATGAGCTTAGTTTAAGAATAGATATATGTTGAATGTTTTATTTTGCTATAGCATAGTATTGTGCTACAATGAACAAGTTAGCATTTACTGAATTAGCGAGTAAGTTTCCACTACTAAAAATATTTAACATAACATGATCATTTTAAGTTAAATGTATGAATTAGCCTACTCAAATATTTCAAGTTAGGAGCAATTAAAATGTATGAGTATGAAATAAAAATCTGACAGTTTTGCTTACTTAAACTTTGAATTTCTTAACTTTTTTTTTTTTTTTTTACTTATTCGGGTTCACAGTGCATTATGAATCTATTTCTGAATCTATTTAAATACTTTTTTAAAGCACCCAAATTGTAAAGAACCATTTTATGTATATACTGTAAGTATACACAAGCATACATGTTGTTATGAATTTAATACATGCTTATTAAAATGTAAAGGATGATTCTTATTCCTGTATTACTTTCAATTTAGGGTGAAATATGAGCGTATGAATGAAACATTTTGCACAACAGAATCATATAAATTGACTCGGCTTTGTTAAAATGTGGATTTAAATGAAGTTCAGACCCTGACGATGTAAATAAACAGTCTGAAATCAAATACCTCCCTACTATATAGAATGTGAAAAACGGTATACACCAACAGAGTGGTATGTCCGAATGCATATTATTTGAAAAACAGTAAGCTAAAGTACCCGGATGACCTACTACTTGTGCTAAGATTCTGAACTGCGCATTTGATAGGCACTTTACTATCCCATTAGGCCACAGGAGAGGATTTATGAATGCCAGTGAAGCGACTGATGCTGGTAGGTCATGTGACAGTAACAGCATGGCGGATGTAGTATGTCCAGATTTAATCCATATTCTTCATACTATATAGAACATCCGTTTTTAACGGTTTGTGCAGTAAATTCAAACTGAAATGTAGTACCTACTCAGAGACAGTATGTGATTTCGGACACACTGAAACTCTGGTGACCGATTTAGATCTCTCAAAGGAGACGCTGTGATGGAGTTTTGTTGCTGCTTCAGATGGCTGAATTTTTACCTGTTGTGTCATGCTTATGAAGGCAAACCAGTATTTCTACACTTTACTGTACAGTTTAAATAATGTGAAACCCATGCTGTTCTCTCTCTCGCGCTCCTTGTTCCCTGCGGCTGGGATCACCCTCCGTTTTAGCAACAGTAACTAAAACAGATGCACAGCAACAGGTTTGGCCATGTCTGTTTGGCTCCCTGCAAACCTTACAGAGAATTGTGTGTTTGTGTGTGTGTGACAGAGAGAGAACAAAATACTGAATGTGTGAGAGTGGTTTTCATAGTGACGTATGGAACAACTGTGCATGTGTGTGTTATCCAAACCTCAGTTATAATATTCTCTGGTCAGTGAAGATCTTTAAAACGGCTTGTACGTATAACGAAGGGAAAGGTATAATTCTGCTTTTTATTTCTTCAAGGAATAATTCTTTTTCCCCTATCCATGGAAACACTGACTCTTTCCAGTAATTAAGCTATAAATTTAACAGCTTAGCTTTAAAAAAAAAAAAAAAAAATTCCTGAAAAGGAAGGGGGTCCAGCACATGTTGGTTAGCAGTCGTACAGCTTGTTTCTTTGTTAGCGCACCGTGGAGAACTGCAGGCGGCCACTTTAGGCTCATTGGTCAGAAACTTTGCCTGAGTTACAGTTGTCTACTCTAGTGAGAAATTGTTCCCATTCTAATTAATGAGATGGTTCACTGTTTCACGCAGTGTGATCTTTTTTAAATTATAATTGAAGCAAAGTAGTTGCAAAACTGTGGCCCACTCATGGAATAGTCTTGTTCATCAATTGCACACTCTTGCATTATGCGTTAAAAGTACATATTTCACTGCCGATGGGGAAAATCATACTTTGCCAGTTTTTTTTTTTTTTTTTTTTTTAAAAACAGAAGGAAATTCTGTGTAGTTTTTATTGGTGCATTTTGTTAATTGTTATTTAGAATTTGGAACACTTTAATCCTGATTTTCACATACTACTTATAGGCAGATAGTATGGATTTCATGTGATAAATTACACTGCTGTTCAAAATACAGTAATATTATGAAATATTAAAATAACAGATTTCTATTGTAATATATTATAAAATGTAATTTATTCATATGATCAAAGCTGAATTTACAGCATCATTACTCCAGTCTTCAGTGTCACATGACCCTAATCATTCCTAATCTTTCTATGATTTTTTTTATTTTTTATTAAATAGATAGTTCAGCATTTATTTGAAATACATCTTTTTTTGTACCACTATATGTCTTTACTGTCACTTTTGATTAGTTTAATGCGTCGTTGCTGAACAAAAGTTGATTATTAATTTCTTTCAGCCAAAACAACAACAGAAACCTTACTGACCAAACGTTTGAACAGTAGTGTATGCAATAATGTTTTTATGAACTTTAAAGAACATGTTTTATGAATTTTAAAGAATTTATATTGGATTTTCTGTGTAAATTGTTCATGTATTTGGGTCAATGACGTGGCATTTTTTGTCCAAAGGCCTTTAATAATAATAAAAAACAAAGATGATATTTAAGTATGTAAGGTAGTACAACTAGATCTCCTTTATTGAATCCAAAAGGTTTTAATTATATTTTGCTACATATAAAGGTATTTTGAAGTGTCAAAAGGTCAACTTTAACCATCCAAAGGCCAATACAGCCATTTTATTTGTGATTAAAATATCTTAAAATGTAATAAATGTATATATTTTTATTCTGGCATGATTTTATAACATCATATATCAACATAGTGCAAAATGGGATTAACATTATGTGTAGAAGTCGTCGCTTTGTTATGAGAAAGAATGTCCAGAAAATAAATATCATTGATATCATTCGGAGTAACCAATATAAAGGGACCATTTTGGATCAAGTCATGTGGTCAATATCATGTGACATCATTCAGACACCTGCAAACGGCCACATGGTCGTGAAGCAAAGTAACTAACTCTATCTTAACTATTCGAAAAATTCATGTTTTCACTTGCTCACCGAAATATCTGGTCATTACAACCGCTATAAAACATGGAAAATGTTGGAATATTTTAAAAACTTGTACAAAATATAAAATGTTTTATTTTCCTTTTGTTAGCTAGCTAGCAAGCTAACTAGATATCAGTCCGTTAGCATTGTTTGAAAATATCGTCATTCAGTATAACCAAAAGTGTCATTCAGTAAAACTGAAATTTTGGTTAAACCGAATTACTTTTTGGTGACAAAAGCAGTGTTAATTGATTATAAAAACCACATAATCTCATTGTTAACACTTAATAAAGCTTCAAAATTAATTCTCCATTATGTTTTTTACACTTTTAAAAACTTGTCAATGAACCATTTACACATTCATTCTGCTCCTGTTTTATGAACGAGACTGATTTGTAATGCACTAATTCTGATTCTTGCATACTATTTAGGGTACATAGTGTTTGAATAGGTATGCAGTCATAGTGCTATTCGTTTGGTCACATAAAAATAATTTTAAATCCACTAAAACTCTATGACTGACAAACAGTATTTTCTGGTTCAAATCGGTTACACAAGCAAGGAGTTATATTTCATTTTCCTACGGCCGTAGTTGCTTTTGTTTAACAAGCTAAATCTGTTTCCAAGGTCACGTCTAAATGTATTTAACATTGTTCTTTGAATTGTTTCTGTTATGCAAGAAAGCCTTACAAAAATTGACCATGCATGGTGACAGTAGTTTTTGCTAAAAGGTCCAACAAAAAAGACTGCGCAACTTGATATCGGCCTCCATTGTCTTGGCTTTTGGCTTTTACAGTAGCAACAGTAACTGTAGTAATCTGTGTTTTGGTTGAAACTATGGTTACCATAGTAAAAAATTACCCTCACTCTTGAGTGTTTGTCCTCTTCTTGGACGCTTTCAGCTGTCCTGCAAACCCTCAAACTGCTCACTCTCGTAAGGTTCACAATACAGCCGGTGTAAAATTGCAGCTCGCGGCTTCCCTCTTACTGCACACAAGATCTCTTTTGGCTATTGTTTGTTCTTGCATATTTTTTTTTCTTCGTTCCACCCCCTCACCGTGCCTGAACACCATTCAGACTTTCATTCTGAATGTCTGTCAAGCTCTGACTGTGTATCGGACTAAAGTGACTAATGCTGGACCGACGCCACCCACCTGCTATAGGCTGAAAAGGTTGTGCGAGTGTGTGTGTTCTCACACTTCAGGCCTGCATGTTGCCTTATTTTCTCTTCAGAGCTGATTCACAGAGGTATTTCTGTGTGAGCACTGCACGACGTTCTAATGTTTAGAAGAGATTTTATATTTGCATGCACATTTTCAGGGGATACGCCCACATACGCAGGAGTTTAGGCCTTTGAGTTTTGCGGTTAAAACAACGATTCGGCTCAGTTTGGCATGACAGATTAAGATAGCAACAGAACAGTGTGTTTTCATCTCTCTCTCTCTCTCTCTCTGTGTGTTTTCACGTAGTCAGTGCACCACATGCTCATTGCCGCCGTGTCTGTCAGCATGCTGTAATGCTCTTTTTGTGTCTCTGTTTAAACGCATTGCAGTTCAAACTCTCTCACACTAATGGACAGAATAGAGTGTTTTGTTTCTTGTGGTTGCTGCTTGTGAATGAAAAAACACCACACTTGTTAAATTTTACAATGCTCGTACAACTGCGCAGATTAATTAAATCCTGCAAGTAAATCCCAGAAATGTATCCCAGATCCACTGAGCGATCTTGCTAGTCTTAAATGTGTAACCCTGCTGTGTTTGTTCTTTCTGAGTCGAACTGCAGTTTTAGGCACATTTGTTTCGTGCAAGCTCCTGTTTTTAAAGTCATAAAACTGCATTTGTGACCTATTTTGCTCTCGTTATGTGATGTATTTCAATAATATTCAACAAGAAAAAATGAGGGCAGAATTGATTAGATCATACAAAGCGTGTGTTTAATAAAAGAATGAAGTCAGATCTAAATGTGAGTTTGCAGTGCATTGTGGGGGATATATCCAGTGTTATTTTTGTGTCATTTATATGCTATTATAGTAATATTTTCATGTTTTCAGTTTTCATTTTATTATGTTTTTTTGTGCTTTTGTAATTTTTTTATTTAATTATTTATTTTATTTAAGTTTTAGTAAATTTGGTACTTCAACCTAAACTTATTTCAGTTTACATTCCAAGGAAGTTTTTTTTTTATCTAAAATTTACATTTTGTTTTATTTTAGCTTTATTTCATTTAACAATAACAACACTGCTGTTCCCCTCCTGAATCATCACCGGCAAACTCTTTTGACCAGGACATGGAGCCTGAATGTCAAGTTCACCCTCCAGAGCATCTTAATTTGTCCTAATGGAAATGCTTCTTTTCAAATCTGACGTTGTTTTCTACATTTTCTATATTAATGTTAAACCGACGTTAAATTACTGTGTTTACTGTTTCAGAAAGGCTGCATTACCTACAACAGTAGCATAAAACAATACATTTTTGACTATTAGTTAACATTAATCAGTAGTTTCCATGTAGTAGGCGACATCAGCCAAAATGGAAAGTCTTTTTCGACTTGATTAAATATTACAAATTAGTCCTGTCAAAATGATTAATTGCAATATGTTAGATGCGAGTAATCGATTTGACAGTGCTTTGAGCGCTGTTGAGCGGATCAACATCGATTAATTGCGATTAATCACATCTATTTTTTTTCCTTAATATGTGTGTGTGTGTGTGTGTGTATACACACGTTATAGACACACACATATAAATTATACATGTGTTTGTTTGTTTGTCTGTCTGTGTGTAAGTATATATACGTATGCACACACATATATATATATATATATTAATAATAATAATAATAATATATACACACACATATATATATTATGCAAAAACTAACTTTTATGTTAGATGCGATTAATCAATCTGACAGCACTATTACAAAACACACGTTTTTCAGTAACATGCATCGATGGATTGTGCACAACACAGAATTTGCATTAAAAAAAAAGTGTCCTCTAAAGTGATGCACTCTATTTTTGTGTGAATGTGGCTTTGTTTGAAAGCAGAATTGCTCTAAAGATATCAAACCCTGACTGTGCACCACCGGAAACCCTTATAAGGGTGTTGTGTGGGGCATGCCTGTGTGTGTGTGTGAGAGACTACACTGGCAAAGCCTAACGGTTTACACAAGCGAAGCTCGATCTAGCTGTTGCTAGGGCAACAGGAGCAGCATGAGTCTGTGTGTGCAGGTGCCGTTCCTGTGTCTGACTGCGGGAGGAAGCGGGGAGAGAAAGAGAGGGCTTTTTTTCTTTTTTTTGGAAGGAGGATTGACTCTGTGAACGATTGATTATCTGTGGGAGAGACCCCAACGGGAACGAAAGGATGACGATACAGGAGAAGAATGGTTTGAGAGAGAAAGAAGGGTAGTTTAATAGAGAGGCAGTCCTGAACGGGAGCTCAAGGACCCAGCGGGAGTCCGGTAACCCAAGTGACTTTCATACAGAGAAGAATGGAGAGGAAAAAAAGATGTAATACAGAAAAAGGATGCAGGGATAGAATGAATTCAGCTATAGCAACTCCTAGAGAAGCAGATGTGATGGCTGCTGTCGAGCTCCAAACATGAGTAAAAAGCACATGAAAGTAGTTCTTTTGGGAGATTTTTATGTTTAGGGTGAGCTGTTTCTTTAAGGACTTGTTTATGTGTGCATGTGTACTTAGATCTCACAGCCAGAAGAATCTGCTGCCTGCGCTGCTCTCTCTCTCTCTCTCTCTCTCTCTCTCTCGTGTGTGTTTTCAGAGGCGCACAAAAGCAGATTCCCCCAGCACAATGCCAGATTCACCCGGTCCGTTCTGGAAATTCCTCCAGTTCTGACGGGGCATCTGGGCTTCTCCAGGAGCTTTGCCAACCGCTTTCCTGCTTCATTCAGACAGCTCCAGTCCCTCGTGTCTTTACTGAGGTCACAGTCATAACAGACAACACAAAGACTGTTGCACATGAATATAAGCAAGTGTTTTTGGCAGATATCATACAATTGGTTGAATTGGTTGAGGTTTTTAGTACTGCTGATATATGATGCAGATTAAATATTAATTTAATTATAGCAAATGAGATGCAAGTAATTTAACAGTTTTGTGTACATTTTATTTAAATTTCAATTGTTCAAAGGTTTGGGGCCAGTAAAAAGAAAAGAATACTTTTATTCAGTAAGGATGCATTCAATTGATCAAATGATTCAAAAGATTTCTATTTCAAATAAATGCTTGAACTTTGTATTCATTAAATAATCCTGATATTTTTGACTATTTCCCTAAAAAATGTTAAGCTGTTTTCAACATGGATGTTTCTTGCCATCACAGAAATAAATTGCATTTTAAAATGTATTAAAATATAAAGTTATTTTAAATTGTACTTTTTGTAAAAATATTTTTTTATCAAATACATGTATCCTTGATGAGCGTAAAAACCATATTGTATTTAAATGTTAATTTGAGAGATATCAGTATAATCTCTCTCTATTATGAAACCGCTCATTGACCTGGATACTGATTCATCAAACTGATAAAATACACGAGCTATATCAACTTTCACTCAATCCATATTACACACTAATGGACCCTTTCTCAATACCAAATACAACCTATTATTTAAATAAAATAATATTTATTGAACAACAATATTTAAATTAACAACAATAGCCATTATAAATGACAATAGGAAATAAACACGATTGTACAATTCAGTCAAACGTACAAAAGCAGTGCTCTACAGGATGTAAGTTAAATATAGCCTTTATTAAATAATTCAATTCAACATAGCCCAATTCGATTCGCTCGGGAACAAATAATAAGACCAAAGATTGCCTGTTTTATGTACCCAAAATGAATTATATCTCATGTTTAACCACTATAAGAGATAGCGGAAAATCCCAGAAGCACTGGTTGAGATGAAGCTGTTCTCAGCGGGTACACGAGCACTGAACGGCCTGGAGCTCGCATCTCCGAAAACGTCTAAACAAATTGTAAAATTGGCACTATGATTAAATACGAGTCACATATTTCAGGTCTAAACAACTACATTCTCGCCTAAAAAAAACTCTTAAAACTACAGTTCGTGGAACAACAAGTGTAGTATTTGTAAAGTAAACTCTAATTGCAGTGAACTCTAACACAAGCATCCATTAACCAATGAGATTCGTAGACGTGACCAGTTTTTAAAAATCCAATTTGTGATATTCCTGCTTTTTTTTTTTTTAAACACTTTCAAAATGGATATTATTCATTCCCTTCTCTCAAATGCTTTGTAAAAGATGGCCAGGAATAGTTTCAGATGTTTCCTTCTGTGTTGCCATAACACACTTTCTCTTGCCCTTTGACCTCATATTGCAGTCTGTCTCTTAAAGTTAATGTTTGTGTATGTGTAAAAGTGGAAAATACCACTGTTTCCCTTTAAAACGGATTCACACTCTCCGTGGAAGAGAGCCAGAGCGAGCCTTGACCCTCGCCACAATCTGTCCACCAGCAGGACGCCTCCTCTCTCTGTTTCTCTGTCTTTAGCCTCGGCTTTGTCCTTGTCCTTGAATTTTCTGTTATTTTCAGCTCAGAATGCCTTTGTAAGGTCATGTAATACAATAATACAAATAACTGATTCAGAAAGATTCAACTCTCTCCAGCTTTTATATTATATTAAAGCATTAATTATAATGGAAATGCTGGGTATTTTTAGGGGTAATATTGGGTATTTTCCACACACACACTCTCTCTCTCTCTCTCTCTCACTCACACACACACACACACACACACACACACTATAAAACTAAAGCTGTATTTTCATAAATACTACAAGTATTCTAGAAGAAAACATTTTGTATTTTTTAAATTTTTATTTTATTAACTATTTGGTATAGTATACAGTAGCTTAGTTTATAATGTTAAACTAAATATTTATTATCATTCAGCTGATGGTTTAGGTGTCATGAAGGGGAAATCACTGAAAAAACAGAGTTGGAGCTATCAGAAAGGCAAATAACCAAGTGTCTGAATGAACCATTGCGTTTGTGAAGTGCTTTTCATACAAGTGAAGTGTTTTACATGTAAATGAGATTCAGCACATTATTATGAAAGTGAAGCACCTCGTGGATGATGCGAGACTGCCAGCGAGTTCCTGTCCAATCAAACGCGTCAGCGGAGACGAGGAACTTACGGCTGACAGATGTGCGTGCGTTTGAAGCGTCGTTCGGATCGGCAGTGCTGCTCGTGCTCTTCACTGCAGGGTCAGAAGTTTATGGCTGATGTTAGTATTGATTGTGTAGGCCGACACACACTGTATACCGCATGTTCTCCATACCTTTGAACATGAAACTGCATTCGCTGCAGCTTTTGAATGAAACAGAATGTTCAGAGGGAAACAATGTAGGGCGGAGCTTCGTTTTGTACTTTGGAATTTGATTGGATCTGATGGGTTCTGATGTTACTGCACTGTAAAAAATATGTACATGATTTGTTATCACAACATTTTTTCTTTTGTCAAATCAACTTGGATAATTACTGTGGTTCAGATAACACAGTATTTTGAGTTTCTGTTTCTGTATTACCTCAAAGTTTTAACTTCATTGAACTCAAAATTTTAAGGCAACCAGGTAACTTACTTTTAATTTTTAAACCAAAAATTATTTTTTACAGTGTGGTTAATATAAATTTTTCTCACCCCACCCAGCTATGATTATGTGTTCAGGAAAATAAATATTACTGTTTATTATTATTATGATTATTATTATTATTATTATTATTTATTTATTTTCTTTTAATGCAGGGTTATTTTAGTTCTTATAGTTTTTATAGCTTTTATATTTAAATTATTTAATGTAATTTAGTAGTTTGGTTATGCGATTTTTGTCTTTTTTAAAAATTAGTATTTAGTTTTTTTTATCATTTTAGGTTTTTTATTATTATTTCTAATTAATAATTTTAGTGTTTCAGCTTATTTCAGTTCTATTTTTTTTTTTTTTTTTTAGTTTAGGTTTTTCATCTAATATTTAACTATCTTCATGCCTTATGGTCACATTTTATTTTATTTCAGCTTCATTTCAATTAACATAAATGCTGTATTAGTTTTATTATTAATGTGTAGATAATTACCCTCCATTTAAGTTGATGTAAATTGCCATTCCCAACTAATTTGACTTATTCTGGATATTCAATAATAATAAAAAAAAAATGTAGGTTGGGACTCTTAATGTTCATTTCAACATTTACAAAATTTACATTATTAAAATCAAATGTTGCATTTAACATTAGTTAATGCAATGTGAACTAACATGAACGAACAATGAGCAGCTGGATTTTTATTAACTAACATCAACAAATACTCTAAGAAATGTATTAGTTCATGTTAGTTAATACATTAACTGTTGTTAACAAATGAGATCTAATTGTAAAGTATTAAAAAGATATCTGTTCTTATCCAGTAAATGAACAGTATATGAACTCTATTCCTTTTAACCCAGCCACAGAGAAAATACCTATTGAAAGTCTGAAGATGAGTGTGTGTGATGGCATCATGATTATATTTCTGGTTTATTATGATGAAAAGGGTGTGAACTAAATGATTTGAGAGGCGTGTATGATTTAAATCGAAGAGCTTGTGGAATATAATAATGCTCAGTATTGATTTTTGCTGAGAAAATGACCGAAAGGGCGTGCTTGGGAAAAACTCGTGCTCACAGAAGGAGCAGAGATTGATTGCTGAATGAGTGCTAAAGAGGCACGTGAAGGTGTGAATGTAGAAGCGAGATGAATGGGGAGAGATTATGAGCAGGAAAGGGTTAAACCTTTCTGCTGTGAACATAGAGAGAGAGAGTGAGCTGGGATGAATGGATGTTTGGGGAAAAAACGAAAGACAGATGTTGATTGGCAGAGAGGGATGAATGGGGAAGAGGTGGATTCGTGTGAAGCGGGAGATGTGGTTGCGGTTCATGTGTGTTCTCATTTGCCCTCTAGCAGAGCTTCATCCTCTTGCGTAACGGGGGCCGTTCCCTTCAGCAGCTGTTGCCATGGGAATTCTGAAGAAGGGGGGTGCGAGCATTCCTGTGAATCTCCTCTGAGTCTTCCCTCTTCTTTCCCTTTCGTACGTCAATAGATTAGAAGCAAATTAGTTAGAAACCATGCATTTCCTGTTGGGAGAACACAAGGGCGGCACCCAAACTCATCTGACAGTTTGAAATCAAAACATTGACTCTGGCTGTGTTTGCAGTGGAAGACTAGAGTACTGTTGTTTACTACATACTGTTTTTTTTTTTTCTACCGTTCGTAATTTTGGAAAGAAATTAATACTTTTATTCAGCAAGGATGCATTCAATTGATTAAAAGTGACAGTAAAGACATTTACAATGTTACAAAAGATGAAAAAAATAAACGCTGTTCTTTTGAACTTTCTATTCATCAAAGAATCCAGAATTTGTTTTTATCTGTTTCCACAAACAGATAATATGCAGTAAATCAGCATATTAGAATTACTTCTGAAGGATCATGTGACACTGAAGACTGGAGTAATCACAGAAATAAATTACATTTTGCAATATATTCAAATAGCAAATGGTTATTTTAAATTGTTATAATTTTTCACTGTTTTTACTGTATTTTTAATCAAATAAATGCAGCCTTGTTGAGCATAAAATACTTCTTTCAATAACATAAAAAAAAAAAAAAATCTTACTGACCCCAAACTATTGAATGGCATGTATGAAGCAGTTTGCAAAGATAAACATTAGTATGCGACACTGATGTCACATGACCTCGTCATGTTGCATTTTTAATTGTCATCCACTTGTCATTTCAGAAATAGCATTCAAATGATTCTAAAATGATTATTTAGCATTTTTAGAACCATTTTGTGTAAAAATGTCAATGTGAAAAAAATGGTTAATATTACTTTTTGTTCATTGGTACAACAGAAAATTAAATATAACATTGCATTGTGGGTATGCAGCACAGTTTGTTCAGTAGCATATTGCACATTTCCATGCATACTGAAAATGTGCACAATACTTAGGCGCTGTTTACACTACACCACTTTCAAATAATAACGGAAAACCTTTTATTTGTTTTGGCCATTCATTTACATGACAACGCCGTGAAAATGCAAACTTTTGAAAACGGGTTTCAAAGTGCAAGTTTTGTCTCCGTGTAAACTACAAAAATACTTATTAGTGAAAACGGTGACGTCAGGCGTATTACGTGATAAGTCTAAAGGCTTTACAAAGTGACATCGCCAACTACTGGCCTGCCGTAAACAATACAGTTTTTAGTCATTATCACGGATCTGTGTGAATGTTTTGACAATACTGTCGCCCGTTACATCCACCCAGGATCGCTTAGAGCACCTTTAATAGACAATTTTTTCATAGTTTGAAGAACATTTTATGGGGCCCTATAATGCCCTTTTTCACAAAATGTAATATAAATCTCTGGAGTCGGCAGAATGTGTCTGTGAAGTTTCAGCTCAAAATCCCCCACAGATCATTTATTATAGTTTGTCAAATTTGCCCCTATTTGGGTGTGAGCAAAAACACGCCGTTTTGTGTGTGTCCCTTTAAATGCAAATGAGCTGCTGCTCCCTGCCTGCTTTCCAGAAGAGGGCGGAGCTTTAACAGCTCAACAACAACAACAAAGCTGGAGAATCTCACGCAGCCAAAATGAGGATTGTCAGAAACGGTGTTCAGCCTTACATTGTTCAAACCGGAGTCGACACTGATGGAGAGACTCAGGAAGAAGTTACAACTTTTAGAATGAAACTGGACGTTGAATGGTTAGTGGATACATTTATGTAGTTGCTGTGGAGTTGATTCAACTCATGTGCCGCCATGTTTATCTTTTGTGCAAAACCTAACTGTATAGACTGTAACTAAAACAGACAAAAACTGTAATAGACAAAAACTGTAACTGTATAGACGCCCACTGTACATCGCCCACCTATTTGCCAAACAGAGCCATACACACCAGGCTAATGTTTATGATTGCTGTCAAATGCTGTGAATGGTCTAATATATTTTCACAAAAAACGTTTTTTAGCAATCAAGCTTGCCAGGTTCAATTTGCAGGCTATCCAAGATAAGGAGACTCTAAATAGTGTTCTGTACTCATCTGTGCAGCCAATGACAGAACAGTTAGCATGCTTTGCTTGAACATTTACCATGGTGTTAGGACTAGTACACTGTTGTCACTTGCGAAAAACAAAATGGCGGCTCCGTGGATGGAAACATGCAGATTAAGGGCCGGTAATATTATAATAAGATCCCCTTCCTATGTCACAAGGGGAGTGAAATCTGAGCAGCTCATGTTTTTCACATGCTTGCATCCTTTTTCACATGTTTTGGGTCGGTAGATACACCAAGAACCTGATTATTGCACTTAAACACAGACAAAGTCAGATGTCCCCTTTAAAAAATCTAAAGAACCTTTTTTCTCTATAAAGGACTTTTTTGGAATGGAAAGGTTCCATGGATGTAAAAGGTTCTTCATGGAACCATAGACCGCAATAAAGAATCTTGATTTTTAAGTTTATGTTAGTATACTATTCCAAACATAGCTTTGATTTTGTTTTATTTCTAGTTTTCAGTCAGTGTTTTGGGTTAGTGTATATGGGTTTGTTTGTGATTGTGAATGTGTGAGGGCTTATTTATAATATTAAGGTTGTGAAAGTGTGTGTCGTCTGAGCGTGAGAACCGCTGGGCTCTGACTAAACTGCGCCCGAGGTCTATAAGTATGTGTAAGTCTAGGTGTATGATGACTAACTCTATATCCATGTGTGTTTCTGTTGGAGTGTGAGAACAGAACTCATCCACCCATAACACGAAGATCTAGCAGGTGTTAACCAGAGATTCGCAGACAGCTGTGTAGGTAAGCGTGTGTTTGTGTGTGTTTGCACACCTTCCGGTGTGTTAGCATCTAGCGCGCACAGGTGTGGGACAGCGGTCCTCTGTCTATATATATATGTGTGTGTGGGCGCAGTTTACCGCAGCAGATGACAGGAACATGTCATGATCGTGACTGGTCATGTTTTTCGTTACTTTTAGTTGTTTTTCACCTATATAGAGGCTTTTGTGTGTGTGCTACTGTGTGTTGTGTTGCCCAAGAGTTGTGGTCGATGATGAATTTCTCATTGCAAAATGCTGATTTCTAGCATTTTTTTTACGTAGAATGCAATGTAATATTGGCTAATAAGATGTACACAGTACACTTTTTATATATTTTACATAATATTTTTTCAAAGTTTATTATTGTCTGTCATTGAGGCTGTCTGTAGATTTTGACACACATTGAATTTGCACTTCTTTTAATCGGCAAAGTGAGCATGGTTATCGTAATGTAAATCTGTCAATATCAGTTTACGGTTTATGTTGATAATCTCAAGATGTATTAATGTAATGTAAATCTCTATACAGCCTAATTAGTTTAGGTCTAAAAACTTAACATTATGTAAATATGAATGTTACTTGGCCAATTATTCATTTAAAAGCTTATGTTGATCATTAAAAGGGCCCTTGATTATGATTTCACTTTTTTAACTTTAGTTAGTGTGTAATGTTGCTGTTTGTCAGTTTTGTTGTTGTTGAGCAACCAAAGCTGTTAAAACTCTGCCTTCTTCTGGAAAGCAGCAGCTCATTTGCATTTAAAGGAACACACAAAAACGGTGTGTTTTCACCCAAATAGGGGGAAAATTTGACTAGCTATAATAAATAATCTGTGGGGGGACTTGTATTACATCTTGTGAAGAGGAGTATAATAGGTCCCCTTAAAAAATACCGTAATGTAAATCTGAATGTCCATCTCAATGTTTTGTGGTTACTGTCAGCTGAATGATAAATAATTGTCTAATATGTTGGTAATTTTTAAATATTATTTGATTAATGTGTTAACAGCCTGTGACATTTTAATATCATAAACTCAATATAGTAATGTAAAATTATCTTCATATAAATCCCAGAATATCTTCTAATTATTTGGTTATTGGCAGATGTTGATGTTCTAAAAATGTTATGTAAATGTGACCAATTATTATGTTGATCATTTCAAATGTCATGAAAATATAAATGTATACATCAACATTTTTGGCTAATATTGGTTAATCGGTTAACAGCCTCTTAAATGTGTGAGAATATTGTGATTTCGATATCGTAATGTAGTCTAAATCAGTTTAGTAGTCGATATATCGTTAGTAGTCTATATCACTATCTCAGAATATCATCTGATTATTTGGTTATTAGTTGGTTATTCATCGATAATATCAAAATGTTGTGATTACCCACATCAGATGACAACTGAGTAATCAGCCTCAACATAATATCCAAATTTTGAAATGTAGAAATATCAGCCGAATAATCCATTATTTACCAATGTCGGTAATCTCAAAATATTGTTTAATAAATCAGTAAGCGGAATGTGACATTTCAATAACGCTTTATAGTGTATATCTTGATCTAAATCCCAGAATTTCATCTATTTGGTTATCAGCCGATGCTGATAATCTAAAAATGTTGTACCATTATATAAATGTTAATATAGGCTCCATTTCAAAATGGCAGCCAATTGTTTGTTAATAATATCAAAATTGGATGTCTCAATGTTATGATTTACTGACATCTACGGAAGAGGATTAGGGCCAAGAAATAATAAAAAAATAAAACTATCTCGAGATTAAAGAAAAAAACTTGTTAAATTTCGAGAAAAAAGTCAAAATAAAATGTTGAGAATAAACTCGTTAAATTATGAGGAAAAAACTCGTTAAATTTCGAGAAAAAGGTCGAGATAAAATGTTGAGAATAAAGTCGTTAAATTACGAGAAAAAAACTCGTTACATTTCGAGAAAAAAAGTCGAGATAAAATGTTGAGAATAAAGTTATTAAATTATGAGGAAAAAGTCATTAAATTTCGAGAAAAAAAGTCTAGATAAAATGTTGAGAATAAAGTCATTAAATTACGAGAAAAAAGTCATTAGATTATGAGAACAAATTTGTTAAATTACAACATTTTATCTCGACATTTTTTCTCGAAATTTAACGACTTTTTTCCTGTAATTTAATGACTTTATACTCAACATTTTATCTCAACTTTTTTCTCATAATTGAACGACTTTAATCTCGAGATGGTTTATTTTTTGTATTATTGCTTGGCCCTAATCCTCTTCTGTAGACATCAGATGACAACTGAATAATCAGCCTCAAAATAATATTCAGATGTAATGTAAATTTTGAAGTATCTGCCAATTCATCTGTTATTTACCAATGTCATAATCTAAAAATGCCATAGTGAAAATCTGACTGTAAATCACAAAACATTGGCTAATTAATTACTGTAATTGCCTGGCAGATTTGAGCGTTTTTGTGTGTGTGTGTGTGTGTGTGTGTGTGTGTGTGTGTGTGTGTGTGTGTGTGTGTGTGTGCATCTGTGCTGGGCTCTGTTTGTCTGTGTACATCTCTGAGCATGTTTATGTTTTTGTGTGGGCGGCCGTGCCGTGTGGAGTGTGTGGGCCCGACTCGTGTATTAATAGGAGTGTGTGGCAGTACCGTGGGCGGCGACACTCTGCAAGTGGGTTAGAAGCTAATCTGATGCTGACAAACTCTCGGCTTCCACCGCTGTGTGCGTGGCTCGAAGCGTTCAGCCGAAGGAATTAGGCAGCCAGCTTTTTATAGACCTTCCGTCCTGCTTTGTGTCTCTCTCTCTCTCTCTCTCTCTCTTATTCGCTGAGAGAGGAAGTCAGCGTGGCGGTAGTCAGGGCTTTCCCTGATTTAGCGCAGGGATTAATAACACTGAAAAAGTAGTTGGGAAAAAAAAGAGCAGAGGAGGAGGAGACACCGAGATACAGGGAAGGAGGGAACGAGGGAGGGTTGGTAAACGGTAGCTTTTACACAAGCGAGAGACTGAGTGAGCTATCAACACCCAGCCGGCTTTTCAGTCGAAATCGAAAGAAACAGAAAGAGACAGTTTCTAGGCGAGGTCTGTCCGCTGTCTGTTGTGGTCGGAGGTGGTTACGCGGTCGGTGTGTATTTGAGAGAGAGGACACACTCTGAGGGGAGGTCCAGGTGTTCCCCAGCGGCGTTCCTCTGCGATTCAGGGAAATCCAGCTTGTCCTGATACAGACACACTTTCACTGGAAGACAAAAAAACTGCTCCAGCCCTGCCATCACTATATCAACTCTGCTCAGGTACTCTGTGTGAAGGTGTGCGATCATATGTTTACCTCCTTTCTTATGTTGGTTTCTTTTTTCTTTCTTTTTCTAGTCTTGACTAGACTAGATTTGTTTTGAATGATTGGCCCTTTCACCTGTCTTTACATACATTAGTATTTTTGACAGTATTGCACAATTGACCAGCTTTGTTTATTCACATTTTTTAATTATTTATTTAAAGTGTTGCATGATTGGTCAGCTTTATATTTGCATTCAATGAAAGTGATGCACAATTGGGTCAGCTTTGTATTTATTTATTTATTTGTTTGTTTGTTTGTGTAACATTATTACTTGATAGGTCAGCTTAATGTTTTTGTTTTGTTTTTTTATTGTTGCCCAATTGGCCCATATTACAGTTGTATTTTTTTTTTTTTATTGTTACATAACTATGCCAGTTAAATGCTTTATAATATTATTATATTTTTTATTATATATTTTATATTTTTGTAAGTGTGCAACTGGCCAGATTTGTGTTCATTCTATTTTTTTTTTTTTTTTTTTTTTTTTACTGTTTATATTTGTATTTTATAAAAGCATTGCACAATTAAGTTTTGAATTTGTATTTTGTTTATTTTAAAATATTGCTTGATAGGTTAGCTTAATATTTGTAATTGCTGATTGTTGCCTGATTGGCCGGTATTACAACTGTATTTTTAAAAAAAATGTTGCATTCCTAGGCTAGTTTGAAAAAAAAAAAAAAAAAAAAAATATATATATATATATATATATATATATATATATATATATATATATATATATAAAATATTTAATGTTGCACAGTTGGCCAGCTTTATGCACTTTTTTGTCAGCTTTATATTTTCATTTTCTGAAAGTGTTGCATTAATTAATGAATTAATTAATATTTATGCTAGTTTGCATACGTTTGCCCTTTTTAAATTGTTGCATGCCATTTATTTTATTTCTAAATGTTGCATAATTGGTCAGCTTTTGATTGTGTTGCACATTTGGTCAGATTTGCGTGTCTCAAGTGTTTGATTTATCCGATCTTAAGTTTGTATTTATTTGTTATTTTTCACTTTTTTTATTCTTTTTCTTGTGTATGTCAGTCGTCATGTCAGGATTACTGTAGGTTAGCTTATGGTCGATTAGTGCAGCAAGGTCATGAGTCTCTCCTGTCTGCTCTAATGGTTAATAGTCTTAATAGGGCGGCCTACTTTAATGCTGACCAGTGTCAGAACAACATGCTACATGCTCTTTATTTTATTTTTGTTGCCTGGTTGATTTTATTAAAGACTCAGGATAGCCTTTAGGAGTCGTGATTGAGGCTCTGCAGGGGTCACAGGGGGATATTTCCCCTCCTCCACCCCGAGGGCCGAATAACTGGCCTGGGTGGAGAGGATCAGCCCAGAATGGATGAACGGTTATGTAACAGAGTCAGAGATGGACGTAATGCTGCAAACACACAGCACAGACCTGCCTCGAGAGTTCTGGTTTACATTAACACCAGAAAGACAAATGACCCCCATTAGCAGGCAAAAAGTATTGTTAACACAGTCACAGGACGTTTCATGCAATGTGTGTGTTAAGTAAGAGAGTTTGGCATTTGATGGGCCGCAGCTGAAGCTGTGAGATCAAGACATGGAGCTCCGAGTATGAATAAAGTTAGCAAAGTAGTATTTGTTTATGCAGGACTCAACATTAAGGATGACCAGATGGAAATTAAATGACCCTGTCACTATATCTCACTGACTTATTGATCTTTTATTGCAGTTTTTCAAACACTAATACATATATATAAAATTTGTTTTTATAACCCATATATTCCCCAATAATTGTATTCGTTGTACCCACTGGGTGTAGACCACTTTAAAAGTTAGACATCAACACAGAAGTTGATAATGAAACTGAGGAAGGACAGCAGAAAGAAAAAGACGAGAGAGAGCGAGGTGTGGGAGCATAGAAAAGATGAAAAATTATGTGCAGTTGAGGTGCATTGCGGAAGAGGTGAAGATGAAGGGAGAGATGGATAATTGTTATTTGTAGATTCTCCGTATCGCTCGTCTCACAGGGTTTGTTTTGCCGTTTTAGATTACATAATGCTGCCTCCAGCCAGGCTCTAATCGGAGCGGGAAAACATGGAAAACAACTCTCAAACAGACACACACACTGCTGTTCCGACGGTCTGTAACTCGTCATGTTGCTTTGGCTGACACTCTGAAGCGCCAGGCAGCCTGACATACACACACTCACACACATGCTGCTGCACGGTGAAAAGAGCCAACAGAAATCAAATGATGTTCTCATAATATTTTCCTGTAATCTACTGAAACAGATTTTGTATATTGGCTGTATCCTAATTCAAATAGATCCTAGTCTCTTAAGACTAGAATTAGTGTAATGTTTTCAGTGGACTTTAAAAGAAATGTGCATTTGGTGCATGATTTTTTTTTTTTTTTTTTTTGGCTGATATTACCCACAACCCCTTGCGCTATGAAGGAGGAGGAGTTTCTGACAGTTCTCTATAACCAGGGTCTAAAATTATTACTTGCTAAGTGCCGTATATGCAGTGTTGGGAAACGTTACTTTTTAGAGTAATGCTTTACAATATTGTGTTACTCCCTAAAAAAGTAACTAATTGCGTTACTTGGTTACTTTTTTATGGAAAGTAATGAGTTATATTACTCTTGTTTCTTTTCTCACCTGGGCTGGGCTTGCTTGTTTTTTAATAACAAAAAATATTTATTTTTGGCAAATGTAAAGGCCCTTTCACACCAAAAGTGCAAAAATGCAATGCAAATTGCTAATTCACACCTGTACAGTAGAGGCCGCTGCTCAAACAAAACTTTCAGCTGTGCTGCCGTTCTGGATTGAAGAAGAATAGGATACAGGAGAAGGAAGTTCACTGCTTTTACTTCAGCAATAAAAATTAAAAAAACATAAAACACAAATGTGATATTTATCCACAGTCATGGTTGAATGGTTCAAAGAAGGTCAGCAGCAAAGACGTTGGTTAAAAAAGTGAGATTAAATACATAAAGTATATTTGCTTAATTTAATATATTTAATTATTACAGGTTTGTGTACAATTCTGAGATTGCATTTCACTGTTTTTATTCATTTTGAGGAATACTGAATGTTTTTGTGCAAGTGAGATGAGTAAATGGATGTTCACATTTAATCTAGAATTACAATAACCATCATGTTCACACAGCGCACACAACACCTCTGCTCTTATTTCTCTCAACATGGGTTTACATCTCTCAACTGTCAGTCAATAAATGGGGAAAAAGTAACTTGCGTTACTTATTTGAAAAAGTAACTTGGGTATTTTGTTGTAAATTTAAAAAAAAAAAAAATCTGAAAAAAGTAATCTGATTACGTAACTCACGTTACTTGTAATGCATTACCTCCAACACCGCATATAAAAGTACAAGTTGGCTTGCATAAAATGTTAATTTGCAGCATGGTTACTTCAGAAAGATTTTCAGAAATATGGATAATTAATACGTTCATGTTGGATTGTAAGTGAGGTGATCTCATTATACTGCAGAATTTGCATGTTGTGAATTTTAATTTACAATTTGTAGTTCACTTCAGTGGAAAGGGTGTCATCACTGGTGTAGTGTTTTTTCCCCCTCAAGAATTCCGTGTTGGAACATGTAGAGTCATCCTTGAGTCAATTCAGAAGAACAAAATCACAATACGTCATGTGGTTTTACAATACAGTCCAAACACAAAGGATGTTCATACTTCAGAATCAAAATGGTTGTTATTTAAGCGAAAAGTCATTGATGTGTTTTTACCTAGAGCAAGCGATATCAGGAGTCACAGGAACTAGATCTCAGGTCAATATGAAGGTGTTGATGGCATGAGGATGCAATAGTGTGTTTCGTATGAAGACAGGAAGTGTAAACTTCAGATGAACCAGCCAGAGGGACTCTGTTATTCACAAACAGACAGGAGGAGCCCAGAGAGACAGAGAAACACCTGTCACCTGTCTCCTGAGGCACACACACATGCAGGAAGTCGGATGATTAGTGTGCAGTACTATTGACACCATAACATGACGAGTACTATTACTCATTTTTGGGTTTAATAAGCTTTGTAATGTAACTCTGCAACATTTGTGCTCTAGACATAAATGATTACTCAAATTGTGTTTCAGTGTGTGTGTGTGTGTGTGTGTGTGTTTTTGTTTGTTTTTTTTTGTTTTTTTGAGGAGAGGTGAGCTGTTACAGTACTAAGAAAATGATTGATTGTACATTTTTCACCAGGCAGATGATAAAACGAAAACTTCCTAATTGACTTGCATTGTAGACGTGAGTCAAATCTAGAGATCACAATATGATAGAATATCACTGAGACTTGAGCCAGTCATGTCAAGTCAAGTCAAGTCACTTTTATTTATAAAACGCTTTATACAGTACAGATTGTTTCAAAGCAGCTTACCAGTGATAACAGGAAAATAATGGATTCTGGCTGTTGTTCATCTGAAGGTGGCAAATCAACCAAGTTTTGGATACTTATTGATTTTTGATTTTGTTAATATTTTTTCTGTAGAAAGACAAACATAAATAGTGATGAAAGCCAAAATATGAAATGTCACAGATGTATATTTACTGAGTAATCCACTGTTTTGTAGAGGGGGTCAAAATGACAATTTTCACCTAAGATTTGGAGCCAATTTACATGGGTGTAAAAATGACTTTTGAACATGGAGCTGCTTTGAGATCCCCATATCTATGGGACTGAACTATATAGGGCCTTAAAAATAAGGAATACAAAAGAAAATTGAAAGAAAAAAAGTATCTGCTGTATGCAAAGTGATCCACATTTGTTTTTTGACCACTGAAAATGTGTACAATTTACTCATGGAGCCACTTTAAGATCTCCAAATCTCTTTGATTGAACCATTGAGGGCCTTTTAAAATGCAGATACCAAAAGGAAAGTTTAAGAACCAGAATCTAAAAGGATATTAAGATATCTTTAAAACTTCTTGAGTTACAGGCATGCACACTTGAGGCAAAAAACACAAGAAGTGTTCACTGTTGGCATAAGATTGCTAAAGTCAACATATTATACTATTTAGGTTTGTCTTTCTACAGACAAATCTTAACAAAATCAAAAATTTGAGACTGAGACCTCTGGTTGCGTTGACACTGAATGACCCTGAAGTCAGTTCAGTGTTGAACTGATTTTAGTTCAGTTTCAGATAGACTGTCTGTCTATCTACCTATCTTTTAGCTGTCTTATCTGGTTTAAGTTGGACATAGCTGAATTAAGCTGGTCAAACTGGTCTCCCAACATGGCAAAGCTGGTGTTTAGGTGATTTTTGCAGGTTGGTCAGCTATTCTCCCAATCCGACCAGCTAATCAATGAATTAAACTGGAGTAACAATTTACTCCTGTGATAAAACCTGAATTTTCAGCATCATTACTCCAGTGATCAAAACCCTTCTACAACCAGCCTGCTAAACCAGCTATGACCAGTTTGGAAGACTAACTAAGACCAGCCGATAAGCTACACACTATTCCTTATCTGAGCTCGTACTTCCTTTAGGAAATGTAAATCTATAGTTTGAAAAGAAGCCTACAGTTTGATATTATTATGTCTACTGTCATGAAATTTAACATAGTCTGTATACCAATCGGATTCCTTCCCTATACTTTTCTATAGCAACACTTTGAAATGTCATAATGTTATAATCAAGTTTACCCAGCAGTGAGACAATTCCATGAATGAATGCCATGAACAGCCTCGTACTAATGAGCTCGGAGGGATTAGCATGTTCTCTCTAAACATGACCCATGCCGAATCCCCTCGGCTGACCCGTAACACGCAGCGTTCACTGCCTTTTTAGCGCTGCCTCGTCATAATTCCACTGCTATTGACTTGGCTAAATCCATTTAGCGGGGGAAATCACAAATTCTCTTTCACATTAGCGGTGGCCAGAGCGGGCAGTAGTTGTTAACGGGCGCTGTGTGGAGAAATTAATGGGTTTCGAGTGGGAGGATGTGGGGAGTGACATGAGAGGTTTCGCTAATTTAATGTGTTTGCGTAAGACCAGAGAGAAATCCTGCCCTCGATCCTTTAAAAGAAATTATGACACGTGATTTGTCAAATGGCCTCATTTAACATAATGTCATGTGACAACAAAATAGCATATTGCTGCTTGGAAGAGCTTTTCATGTTTTGGGTCCAAAAGTACTATGGATAATGTCATTAAAATTTTATAGCTGGACAGAAAATCTGTATTTCTATTCTGTTTAGTTCATTAGAATATAGTTAGTTATAGTCTCGTCTGCTCACCAAAGCTGCATTTATTTGATTAAAAATCTAGTAAAAGCAGTAATATTGTGAAATATTATTACAATTTAATTGAACTGTTTTCTGTTTAAATATATGTTGTAATTTATTCCTGTGATCAAAGCTGAATTTTCAGCATCATTACTCCAGTCTTCAGTGTCACATGATCCTTCTAATCATTCTAATATGATTTGCAGCTCGAGAAACATTTCTAATTATCACATTTGAAATAGAAATAGTGTTACATTGTAAACGTTGTTACATTAATTTCTTTAAAAATAAATAAAATAAAATTTCTGTTGGAGTAGTGCGGTTGTGTTAGCAGTTAGCTGAAATATTCCAGATCTGTGGTGATTAAGTGAGCAACACGGGATCGATTCCAGCCTGTGACGTGTCGTCTTCCCATTCTGCCGTTTCTGCCAATACAAGGTATCAAAATCCCAGAAAAGAAATAAAAAGAAACTGAAAGGATTCTTAAGTGAAAGCCAGTGGATGCATCCTCACAGCCTTAAACAGTTCATCTACGAGACGTTGTGTAATTACCGTAAATGGCACGCCAGCTTACAAAAGAAAGCATTGCCCTTTTCTCCTTTTCATACGGTAATATTAATTTTTGATGAGAGCTGGATTCTTTGGCTTCGCTGGAAGTATGGATGAATAAACCTCAGCGGCATAAAGGACGCGAGTGAATGTGCTTTTGTGTTGGCGCGATACAGTCGCGATGACAGCTGCATTCGACACGAACTCCGCGATTCTCTCACAGAGCGCCTCTAAAAAAGGGAACGGTGATGGAAGAGAGTTCTCCAGCGTGAGGCCTTTTCTTTTTCTCATTATTCAAACTGTCCTTTTGTCACATTCAGATCGGTTTCAGATTCAAATGCAAAGAGACTCTTACAGCAAAGCTGGATTCAGTCTGAGGGAGTGAGAGAGATTGATTGAGTGTAAAACAGGTATGTTAATGCACAGGTATGCTCATTTCAGAGCTTGCTGGTTTGCTATTACTTTTCTGAGCAATTGGATGTATGATTTTCAATAGCAAAAAATCCTATAGGCTTTAATTTTGAAGATAAGATCTAGAGACCAGAATATCATAGGTGGGATGGGCTCTTTTTTTAAACATGACTTTAATATGTTAACAAGGTCTGCCCTCATCAAAGGTTTGCTTTGGTGACATTTTGGGTGTTGGTTTGCAATGTAAAAGACACCTCTGTGTGACTGTTTAACAGTATTTTTTTAACTTACCAATGAGGGGCTTTGGATAAGCTGCCAAAAATTCCCCTGATATAAAAACATTAGCAGGTTATAAAAGTAAAACGCAGGGGATTTCCTAACTATGTTTATTTGTTTTCACACTTACGTTTACATTTATTCACATGTAGCCAAAATGAGAACGATTTTGTGTAATTGTGTCATTGAGGTTTGAGTGTGTACAAGTACGTGTAACTGGTTTGGCTGCTATTTGGTTTGTAGATCAAAAATGTTGTTGGTTCTTCAGATCAGTGTTTGGTTTCTGGGTTCTTTAAACCCCCAGAACATTGATGGATTTTGAGAATTAGAGTGTAAAAGGTTCTTTGTGGAACTTGTGGAAGGTTCTTCTCTGACATCAGGCTGTTTTTTGTTTTTTAGGGTGTTCACACTCATACACGCAGAAATGTTTCCAGAACAATTAAGGCTGAGAGCTTCTTTCTTCCAAAAACAAATAACAGACTGCAATCTTGTTATCCTGGCTATTTAGATCCGGGATTAGGCCGTGTCTGTTTCCAAACCGAGCGCTGATTGGAAGTGACACTGATTTCCTTTGCCAAGCGTCATGGAGTTTTTGCAGTGTTGTCCAGTGCAGAATCCCAGTCAGGAAAGAGAGGCTGCGTCGACTAAAGTGCTTTTCTGTTTTTCTTTCATTTCTTTGAATCAAAACTTTCAAGAGTGAAATCTCATGTAACATGTCAAAAACATGTCTCATTCAAATAAAAAAACAGAAACGAGAAATTATATTTACTTCAAGAAAATGAAACCTACACTCTAAAAAATGCTGGGTTAAAAAAAAAACAAACAAAAAAAACAAGTTGGGTTGAAAATGGGTTGTTTTAACCCAGCGGTTGGGTTAAATGTGGGTAGTTTTATTTAGCTCAACTATTGTTTAAAATTTACTATATGGCTGGCTTAAAACGAACCCAAAATATGTTGGAAATTAACATTTTACTGATATGTTTAATAAATGAATATTTATTACATTTCTTATTAATAAATGCTCACCTTTTAATTATTATTATTGCCTCTAGTAATTATGTGTCTGATTTTTAATTTCCAACCTATTTTGGGTAGGCCTGTCACGATAACTACTTTTTGGTGTACGATATATTGTTTCAGAAATAATTGCGATAAATGATATTATTGTCATTTTAAGATCATTTTATGCCACTGAATATATAAACATAATATAACAGCATAATAATGCAAGTAGGCTACACACTTTCAAATGACAACAACCATTTAATTATTTAGATCATGGAAATGAAGGATCAAAAAATGTAATATCCTAAATAAAAAAACTTGAACAAATGGTAAATATTCTCAGTAAAGTAAGGGTGCACTACTGCTGAAAAAAAAAAAAAAAAAACATTACTTAGCAGTCAGATGTCTGTATGAACAAAGACATTTTTATTTGCACCCGAACAGTGGATTGCAACTTTGAAATCGAAAGCATTCAGACTTGTTCTTCCATACTGTCTGTAGTTGTCAGGAAAACACTATAAAGCCTCAAATAACGCCTTGTTTTTCACCTGTCGATGACTGCTCTGTGTAGGAATTGCAGATGACAATGTTGGTGACATTCATTATCATGCAAATATAATGGGCGATATATTGCGTCACCAAAAATTATTGAGGTCAGATACATGTATTGCGCGATAAGTCGATATATAGATTATTGCGACAGGCCTAATTTTGGGTTCATTTTAAGCCAGACATAGTCATTTTTAAACAAACTGCCCAGCACGTTGGGCAAACAACACAACTGCTGGGTCTGTCCATTTTCAACCCAACTTGGGTTGTTAAAAATCCAGCATTATTTTCATAACAATTAAGCATATTTGGTCCCTATTCTCTTTACTGAAATGCAAAAAAAAAAAAAAAAAAAGTGTTATAGAATTTTTTGTTCAATTGTCATGAAAATATAAATAAATAAATAAAAATATATATATAATACAATATTGCAAATATAATATTGTCACGATGAAACTAAATCTTATCGTTTTTCTTTATGCAAACCATATACTGTATATATTTAGATTTAGATTGAAGTGTGACCTGGACTTGTTTTTGTGGGATTTACCCTTAAGTGTAATCCTGTAGAATCGTGTTTATTGAAATCCCCACAGTTGGATCAGCCCAGGGCTTAGAGGGTTAAACCTGCCCGAGAGAAAGAGAAAGCAAAAAAGGAGAAGTCCAAGAGGGGCGCTCATAAAGGAGGGATTGTGTGGGATTGTGTGAGGCAGGATAGAACAGGATCGCCCACTCCGAGCTCCAGCACTGATGATGACATCATCTGTTTGTTTGGTCAGGAACGGCTCGGCCTGCCCTGACAGGGATTCCCCGTCCACTCCACATGGACACCATGTGACTTCACTCTGTGTGTGTGTGTGGTCCTGGTAAACAAAATGTCCCCACAAAGATGGCAATATCTGAAATACTTGTCCTTGTGAGTACTTTTTTGGGTCCCCATGAGAGTAGGTTAAGGGTTAGGGAATAGAATATACAGTTTGTACATTATGTCTATAGAAAATTCCCCTATAAAATCTGGAAACCCAGTGTGTGTGTGTGTGTGTGTGTGTGTGAATGCCTGTGGCGCACAGTCACATTTACACAAGTGCCTCCTATTTTGTGGATTGAAGGGTGTGGTTGCCTTAACTCGGCAAGCAAGACACTTCTTAGAGAAAGACGAAATGCACACTTTTGCTTTAAACTTTCACAAGCTAGTTGGGTGAATTTCAGAAAATCTGTCAAGAACTCTACTAGACCATATTTCTCCAAGAAAAAAAGAAATAAGGAATTATGTTCTGCATAATAAAGCCCATTTTATGGACCATACATTTTTTATGACAAATAAATCCCAAATTCTCTTTACCTGTAATGTGAAAATTATTATACATTAAAATTACATTTATTTGCAGTATTTACATCCTATTTTTTTCCCAGCCTTTAATTAACGCTGATTCAAAAACTGTTAAGTGCAATAAGAGAATCTGATGTTACGGGAGGCGACAGGGAGCAGCTATTCTGCTGTCAGTCAGACAGACGGCTGTAAACGGACAGCCACACACACACACACACACACACACACACACACACACACACACACACACACACACACACACACACACACATGCGCAGCTGCACGCTGTTCCAGATCACTCTGGATGCGATATATTATCCTGACACAATGAGGAAATGAAAACTCACTTCAGAGAAGTGTCACAGATTCAAACATGTCAGCTGTGCCTGAAGAAAACAGGTTTGCCAATCTTTTATTTTTAATTCTGAAAATATAGTGATTCTATTTTTAGGTTTCTGTTGCATTTCAGATATTCTTAATTACAAAACATATGTACTTTCAGGCATTTTAGTTTCTGTTTTAGTTTATGTATTTATATCTCTTATCTCTGTTGGATACTGTGAAAATGGGAAATGTTATTCATTTCATAATACTGAACTTATGTTGGTTTTACTTTTGGTGTGTTTCGGTGAATATCATATTTTCAAGGCTGATTATCAGATATTTTTACAAATTGAGGAGTGTAATGAAATATATATAAACAATATAAACACTAGGATCTTTAAAATTTTCAAAAATGTATCATAAAATCTATCAAGCTAAGATATGACTGGTTAGCTTTTAACCTGTTGCATTCTCATGCACGTATATCATTGAAAATGTTGAAATAATGACTTGATGGTAAATGGCCTAATTTTAGATTCGGGGAAGCTTCGTGTCATTGTCAGTTCACACTCGTGTTTCCCTGTTTTAAACAGATTCTGTTAAGTCTAGTCTTGAGCTTTAACTTCTGCATCTGAAATGTGAAAAAGAAAAAAAAATCACACTCTGTGTAAATGTTTGTCTCTTTATAGTAAATATGTCTTTTTCAATTTTCAATGTTCTGAGAGACAGCAATTTATCACTGTTGTAGTGGATGCAAGTTTGTGTTAATAACTTTAAGATCTGAATGAAACATTATATTATTCACGATTTGTTTAAGTGATGAAATGTTTTTAACCAAATTAGATTATTTATAAAATATATATATATATATATATATATATATATATATATATATATATATATATATATATATATATATATATATATATATATATATATTATAAATTATAAAAAAAAAAAAAAGTCCAAAACTTTGTTTGTTTGATTTTTGGCTGGGTTTCACGTGAATACTCCTAATGCAGATGTCCGAGTTGATAGCGTTTGGGTGCAGTAAATGGTTTGTAAAAGTATTATGGAGTGGCCAATATTGTGTTTGACACATTCTGTTTTTATTCACTTTATTCTTGAAGTTCAGTGTTGTTCCTCTACTCTTTATTGAAATACAGTGCTCTGTTTTGGGAGCTGTGGTTTCAGGCTGTAATGTACTTGGTTTGTTTCATTTCTTCTTTATGGGAGGTAAAAAAAAAAACAGGAGTATGCTATTTTGCGTAAAGGCGCATACTCGACCGCCCCCATTTCCAGTGGTGTGATTCTTTAGCAAGAACAGCTGTTAAGATTGCAGCATCAATATGACTCATGTAGCTCATTTTGGTTTTCCTCAATTTCTCTTGAGCAAATCCACAGCACAACAGAGCCAGTTTAAAGATCGGCCTGTGAGTGTAAAGATACGCAATGCGTAAAAAGTGACTCCCACCTCCGAGTGCAGGTGAACTGCAGCGGGAAACGCTTCTACCATGCGGATTCTCTCAAGTCCCTTTGTTAGTCTGTTTAGCATTAGTGCTCATTAATTATTTAATACAACAAGTGTTAGTCTCAGGTAGATCAGTCGTTGATGAATAATTAAGGCTGTGAATGAGGTGTGTGTGAGAGAGACCGCGCGGATGAATCACCTCACCCAGCTGGATCCAGCGGGAACGTTCATTGAGAGAACGCAGGGCCATTTATGAAGGGAGTGAGTGGGAAAGATCCCAGCATGCACTGCAGGAGTAACTCAACTATCCCCTTATCAAAATAGGGATTTATCTGTTTTATCTATTATTAGCCAAACTAAAATGTCATTGCATTGTTTTTTTTTTATTTTTTTATTCTGGACTGAATTCAGTGTGCGGTCAGCAATTTTCTTGTTTGTTTGCAAATCCATTATTAGCCACCCAGAAAACTCTAGCAACTGCATAGATACACCCTGACAACCATCCAGAACACTTTAGTAACCAGCATAGCAGTGCCCTTACAACCATCTAGATCCTGGGGACCCACTGCTCTGCACATTTTGTTTATCTCCCTTATTTAACACACCTGATTCAGATAATCATTAGGAAAGAGCTCCATGAACTGAGTGTGTCAAATAAGGGAAACGTGAAGAGACAAAATGTGCAGAGCGGTGGGTCCACATGACCGGGATTGAAAAACGGTGATCTAGAACACATAGAACCAAAACATAGCAACACCATGACAACCATCTACAACACTCAACAACCACATTGCAACACCATGCCAGTCACCCAGAACACCCTAAAAACATGTAGCAGTGCCCTGACGACCATTCAGAACACCCTAGAATCCACATAGCAACACACTGACAACCTTCTAGAGCATCCTAGAAAACACACAGCAATGCCATGACAACCACTCAGAGCACCCTGACAACAATCCAGAACACCCTAAAAACCACCTAGCAGTGCTCTGACAACCATCCAGAACACCCCAGCAACACCATGACAACCATCTACAACACCCAGCAACCACATTGCAATGCCATGACAGTCACCCAGAACACCCTAAAACAATGTAGCAGTGCCCTGACGACCATTCAGAACACCCTATAAACCACATAGCAACGCCATGTCAACCACCCAGAACACCCTAGCAACCACATAGCAACACACTGACAACCATCTAGAGCATCCTAGCAAGCACACAGCAACACCATGACAGCCACCCAGAACACCCTAAAAACATGTAGCAGCACCCCTGACAACCATCCAGCCACATAGAAACAACCTGACGTCCATCCAGAACACCCGAGCAACCACATAGCAACACACTGACAACTATCTAGAGCATCCTAGAAAACACACAGCAATGCCATGACAACCACTCAGAGCACCTTGACAACCATCCAGAACACCCTAAAAACCACCTAGCAGTGCTCTGACAACCATCCAGAACACCCCAGCAACACCATGACAACCATCTACAACACCCAGCAACCACATTGCAATGCCATGACAGTCACCCAGAACACCCTAAAACAATGTAGCAGTGCCCTGATGACCATTCAGAAGACCCCATAAGCCACATAGCAACACACTGACAACCATCTAGAGCATCCTAGCAAGCACACAGCAACACCATGACAGCCACCCAGAACACCCTAAAACCATGTAGCAGTGCCCTGACAACCATCCAGAACACCCTGTCCAACCACACAGCAACAACCTGACATCCATCCAGAGCACCTGAGCAACCACATAGCAACACACTGACAACTATCTAGAGCATCCTAGCAAACACACAGTAACGCCATGACAACCACCTAAAACACCCTAAAAACCACCTAGAAGTGCTCTGACAACCACCCAGAACACCCCAGTAACACCATGACAACCACCCAGAAAACCCTAAAAACCACGTCGCAGTGCCCTGACAACCATTTGCAAAACCCTAGCAATGTGGCTGAGATTTCATGGGCAAACACCATTCATATTTTCTTCAGAATGTAAAACTGTAGTTAAATATGATGTGCTAAATGTCTCGTGGTCTCTCTGTGTGTTCACATTATGGGAATATAAATATAACTGTAGTCTAGGAGGTGTATGTTTGTCCTAAAGATGCGCTGGATCAGTGTTTCACCAGCGTGCCCACGCAGACTTCACTATCAGCTCCGTCTACTGCTGCATCCACCCACCACTTCCTGCGGGGGCAGTCGCGCGGCACACGTGTATGTGTGTGTGTGTGTGGAGTTCACAACAAATGGTACTGATTTGTAAGCATTCTTTGTGGATAAGAAGTGTGAATTGATGCCACAAGTGTGTGAGGTGCTGATGTAAGTGTACAGGATATCAGTAACAGATGCGTGTGGCATGTATGTGTGGGACGCAGAGGTCATGATCCAGAAGTGTGGTAAGAAATCTCAGGAGAGTAGATTCATCTTATTTTGCATCTGTAGAAAGGCTGCCACAAGTTCACACGATGGTGCTTATTTCTGAACTGTACTGAAAACTAAATGCAACTTAAGCATCTGTGACATACTGTAGATTACCAAAGAAAATCGTCTTGACTAGAAGAATTTGTGTTTACAGTTATGCACTTTTAATGGAAGTCCATGGTGCAGTGCACTGAAACATACATCAAAATACACAATGTTTTGAAAGCATAACCACAGGCCTTAAATATTACACTAGTGTTCAGAAGTTTAAATGTATTAGATGTTTCTTATACTCACCAAAACGTCATTTATTTTTATATATATATATATATATATATATATATATATATATATATATGAAAAAAAAAAAGTAATATTGTGAAATATTATTGTAACTTAAAATAACTGATTTTCTACTTGAATATATTGTAAAAATGTAATTTATTTCTGTGATGCAAAGCTCCAGTCTTCAGTGTCACATGATCATTCAGAAATCATTCTAATATGCAGATTTGCTGCTCAAGAAACATATCTGACTATTATGCATATTGAAAACGGTTGTGCTGCTTACAGTTTTTGTAGAAACCATGGATTCTTTGAATAGAAGGTTCTTTTTTATTTTATTTTAAATGTATTTACTGTCACTTTTGATCATTTTAGTGCATCCTTGATTAATAAAAGTATTAATTTCTGACTCCAAACATTTGTACAGTAGTCGATATGATTTTAAACACTCCTTATCCCATAGACTTCCATTAAGTGTGATTTTGGTAACACTTTAGTTTAGGATCCAATTCTCACTATTAAAGGTACAATTTGTGATATTTTTTTCCGCTAGAGGTCGCTAGAAGCCTATTCGAAACAAAGGCGTAGTTTGATGACGCCAAGTTTTAGAGCGGAAACTTGGGACATGTGGTCTCCATCTCAATGGACGGTGCAAAAGAATAGGGATTGGAGTCTGGAAGAACTCATGTTTGTGGATGCGATTATTAACGTTACTGTAGTATGAAGCAGAGCAGGACCGAGTGTTGCAGGAGCTGAAGCGATTGATCAACACACGCCTCACGAGCAGCGGGACTTTTATTATGACACAGCCGCCGGCGCCGCTTCCGCTTTTCCGGTCATGAGTTTACGGGAGCTGTCCTTGTCGACAGAACCAGCGGCAGATGGTAAAAAGTAGTTATGTTCCATAAATAAGTAACACAATCCACCATAAAACGTGCAAGAAGTAAATAAGGAACTGCTTGAAGCGAGCTAGTGGTTTGCTGGACGCTAGACTCTACTTCCGCATTTGTCCACGGCACTGTTGTCATGTGGTTTCTACGTGAGTAAAGGCGGTAACAAAGGTAACTGACGTCATTGACAGGCGACTGCACTGCCCCGTGTCACCGTTTAGAATGGGAATTTTCAAGATTTACAAGTAGTTGAAAACATTAGAGATATTGTTAATAATCAACTGGACAAAATATATAACACTAGCCTAGTGGTTTCTACGTCAGTAAAGGCGGTAACAAAGGTAACTGACGTCATTGACAGGCGACTGCACTGCCCCGTGTCACTGTTTAGAATGGGAATTTTCTCATGATTTACAAGTAGTTGAAAACATTAGAGATATTGTTAATAATCAACTGGACAAAATATATAACACTAGCCTAGTGGTTTTTGGATATTTTACTGCAAAAATTTTACATATTGTACCTTTAACTAGTTGCTTATTAGCATGCATATTACTTTTAAAGAACTTATTAAAGGATATGAACTCATTCCAGGATTTTTCTCCATATAGTGGACTTTAACACAACTAACGGGTTGAAGGTCCAAATTGCAGTTTCAATGCAGCTTCAAAGGGCTCCTCATGATCCCTGATGAGGAATAAGGGTCTAATCTAGCAAAACAATGTAATTTTCTAAAAAAAAAAAAAAAAACATATATACTTTTTAACCACAAATGCTTGTCTTGCACTGCTCTGCGTTCCGCCACGTATTACGTAATCACATTGGAAAGATCACACGTGACGTAGGCGGAAGTACCGACCTAGTGTTTACAAAGTGAACATGCAAAGGGTAAGTCAAACGGTCTTTACAAAAAAAAAGGTAAAACAACTATGTCAGATGATTTTGAAGTTCAAGGAGAAAATGATATGGAGATTTTCGCCCTACTGCCGTACTTCCTTCTTCAACCCATTGATCTCCGTTTAAGTCTATATGGAGAATAATCCTGGAATGTTTTCCTCAAAAACCTTAATTTCTTTTCGACTGAAGAAAGAAAGACATGAACATCTTGGATGACATGGGGGTGAGTAAATGATCAGAAAATTTTAATTCTGAAGTGAACTAATACTTTAATGCCTTATTCTACATGACCATGTTCTACATCCTTAATCCTACCCAATACCTAAACTCAACAACTACCTTACTAACTATTAATAAGCAGTAATTAGGAGTTTGAGGCAAAAGTCGTATTTGATAGTTAGTTTTAGTGAGAATTGGACCTAATCTAAAGTGTGACCGTGATTTTTATTGACGGTTACTTTTCTGTGGCAACCTCAAAGTCTATTCAGTCTTTTTCAACTCCATCATTTGTGAATATTCATTGATTTTTAAGGGTGAGAAAATGTAGGGAGCTCATTTACAGCTCTGTATTTGAAAGAGTTTCTCGTCACGTCGTTCTCATTCTTTGTGATTCCAGCCGTCTCTTTATTTTCATGCATTATTAAGAGCGGCCTCTGGCTCGCAGTAGTGCGCCTTATCAGTAATGCTCCGTTCTCTGCCACTGACTCTAGAAACATCAAACTCTCCAGACGTTCCTAAGAGTGCTGCTGTTCTTAGCCAAGAAACACCTAGAAAGACGAATTCTGGAGGGGGTTTTTGGAGCCTCCTCAGAACTCTTCCAGTTTTCAGGAGATGTTTCCGTGTGCTGTTTGAGGGGTTTTGTGGAGATGATGCCATTCAGAGCACTGCAGAGCTCAAGGTATCTCTCGCTCTCACTTTCCTTCGTCTCTTCTTGACTCTTGACAGGGGAGTCAGGAAATTAGAGAAGGAGACTCATTTCAGGAGAAAGAAAAGAGGAAGTTTGGACAGCAAATGATGATGCAGCTAATGAAGATAGAGCGTTGTGTAATGCGGTCTGAGATGCCGTGTGTGTGTTGTGTGTGTTTATATTTGTCTGTCGGTGTGTGGGCTCTGACAGTAATGAGGAGGGGAAGGTTACTGACTCTGCTTCTGGTAAGCAGCTCCCTTGTTTGTCTCTTGCGTGCTGATTGGTGGCTTCAGGCTCATCAGAGTTTCCTGTAAGGAAACCTTGGGAACCCTGTGAACTGCATGGTCTTTTTTCTAGAAGAGGATAGTCTGTGCACCATTTTCCACTGTATAAATGGTGTTGTGTATCGTCCCTCAAGGTTCCTCATGTTCTCTCGTCACTGGGCTGCTTCTAAACTTTGCTTTGTTTCACTTTCACATTGTGATTTAAAAGGGTCATATCATAAGAAATCAGAGTTTGATGTACTATGAAAATTTTCAGAACGTCTTCTGCCACTAAATAAAAAAATAAAAAAGGTAATTGCGACTTTTTCTCACAATTCTGACATTTTAAAGGGTTAGTTCACCCAAAAATGAACATTCTGTCATTTATTACTCACCCTCATGCCGTCCCACACCTGTAAGACCTTTGTTAATCTTCTGAACACAAATTAAGATATTTTAGTTGAAATCCGATGGCTCCGTGAGGCCTCCATAGGGAGCAATGACACTTCCTCTCTCAAGATCCATAAAGGTACTAAAAACATATCTAAATCGGTTCATGTGAGTACAGTGGTTCAATATTAATATTATAAAGCGACGAGAATATTTTTGGAGCGCCAAAAAAACAAAATAATGACTTATTTAGGTGATGGCTGATTTCAAAACACTGCTTTGGGAAGCATCGGAGCATAATGAATCAGTGTATCAAATCTTCTGTTCGGAGCGCCAAAGTAACGTGATTTCAGCCGTTTGTCAGTTTTACACGCGATCTGAATGATGATTCGATACACGGATTCATTTATTAATTTATGCTTCCAGTGTTTTGAAATCAGCTATCACTAAATAAGTAGTTTTTTTGTTTTGTTTTTTTTGCCGCACCATAAATATTCTTGTTGCTTGATAATATTAATATTGAACCACTGAACTCACATGAACCGATTTAGATATGTTTTTAGTACCTTTATGGATCTTGAGAGAGGAGATGTCATTGCTCCCTATGGAGGCCTCACAGAGCCATCGGATTTCAACTAAAATATCTTAATTTGTGTTCCGAAGATTAACAAAAGTTTTACGGGTGTGGAACGGCATGAGGGTGAGTAATTAATGACAGAATTTTCATATTTGGGTGAACTAACCCTTTAACGTTAAAAACGTTAGTCTTTTTCCCCTCTCTATTGGATATTATAACACACAATTGTGAGTTTATATCAAGCAAATCTGACTTTATAACTCGCAATTCTGACTTTATATAACACAATTCTGAGGAAAAAAATTCAGAATTGTGAGATAAAAAGTCACAATTTCCTTTTTTTTTTATTTTTTTTTATTCCATGGTGGAAACAAGCTTCCATACTTTTGTGCACCAAGGCTGCATTTATTGTTTTCTATGTGAATATATTGTAAAATGTAATTTATTTCTGTGGTGCAGAGCTGAACTTCAGTGCCACATGATCCTTCAGAAATCATTTTAATGCTGATTTGCTGCTTCAAAACAAGACATATTTCTGATTATCAGTGTTGATAGCAGTTGTGCTGTTTCATATTAAATCGTGGAAACTCTGATTCTTTGAACAGAAACAGTATATTTTGTAACACGATAAATGTCATTTTTAAACAATATAATGTGTCTTTGCTGAATAAAAGTATTAATGTTTTTACTGAGGGGGAAAAAAAAACATTTAAAAATGTGATATGACCCTTTTAAATGCTGCAAGGTCAGAGAGCAAAAGGTTACTGTACATGCAATCAAAAGGCTTTTCCGAGTTCAATTTCAAAACAAGTAGATTTGATATGACAAATAACTAACAAATGTTCTAGGCGGATGTTATTTCAGTCCTGCGGCAAAATGTAAGGGTGTAAATCGCAAAACTGATCCAGTGCGGTTGTTTGTGGAAATCCTTGAGCAATCAACTGAGGTTTTTGGCTCCAACAGCGTGGGGTTGGGAACAGCAGTGTCTGATTCGGAGGAATCCTGGAATGAATTCCATGGAAGTGTGTCTTTTGAGTACTTGCTCTGTTATTAGTTTGTGTGTGCAAAGGGTCCAGATAAAAGACTGACAAAGGAAGTGCTATAGTTCACTTCATTTTTGCAGATATTTCCTCCCGAATGGCATGTTTCTTTTGTTCTTTCGGTGGTGTTGTGTTACTTCATGCGTGACAGGACGCATAGGTTGCATAATATGCTTTAGTCATGTGATTCCCATAGATTGACAGGCAGCAGAGATGTTGTCTGATTTGATCACATCTGAGACAGACATACAAATGCTTTGTTGAGTGTGTGGACAAGTCATTCTGATTTAGTGATCCACTCTTAATGTTAGATTCAGGCATTGTATGCTGGTTTTTTCTTTAGTGTGTGTGTGTGTGAGAGGAAAGGGAGCCCGGCTGGTTTGCGGGCGCTCAACCTCTGTATGCCATAACAAGTCCAACACTATCAGGCAAATGACTTTAACCTTTTGGCACCTACTCTGTTATTTGTCAAAACACGTGGTGTGGGAAACTAACAGCGGTGTTACACAGCCAGCCTCTGATGATTTACGTGCAACTTACTGGAGAGCTGAATGCTGTAAACAGTTCAGTCTGTTTTGTCATTGTAGATTAGATAAAATTAGGTAAATTTATTATCAATTTTCCTCCATATACAGGGCTTAGCAGTAAGGATTTTATTTTTCTGTCCCAGATTTGTACTTAAAAGTCACTGTTTGGATTTAAATAGGCAAGTGAGTCTATGATTGGATCGTTGTTGCAGTGATTATTATGTTTCTAGCATGTTATATGTTTAGCAACAGTTCATCTAACCCTAACTGAGGGAGTGTGTAGCTTTTCATTTCTGAAACAACCATGTAGGAAGACTTATCATGGCCATATTCCATAATGACTATATTACATATATACATATATTATATATAGTACACACATTTATGTGTAATAAATGTGTGAGTATAACAGTTTATTATATGTGCAATGTCAATTCAGTTCACTTAAAACCAGTCACATTGGAACTAGCTGATTTTTTTTTTTTTCCAGCTCTTGCCATTTCTTTGTGCAATATGCATTAGTAGGCTTTCGAACAGTCTGAGGCTGAGACTATTTTTCTAATGACCCTGCTCTTCAGGACAGGTACACTCAGTCCAGCTCTCATTTAAAATTTGTTTGTGAATAAGCACCACCCACTCATGTGATATTTATACCCACATGCTGCTCGCACTGCCACGGCCATTAAAACCAGATCTCTGATCACATTAAATTTCCATTAGCCTCTATGTCGTTAGCGCACATACACTGACATCTAATGAAGTCTCCTGGACCAATCGAGATGACCAGTGCGTGTTTCTTCAAGGAAGAAAGCCGCTTAAGAATTCCTGGTTGTCATGGCAGCATTAACCAGGGGAAATTTCAGCCTGTATTATTGTCCTCATTTTACCACCTTTGTGCAGCAACTCTTTTTCCAAATCCCCTTGCTAAGTGTTCCACTGAATCTGAGGTTTAGAAGCTGGTGTGGTCGCTGTTTTGAAAGGAAAATCTTGTGCTTTTGGGGAAAACATGAGTGTGGGAGAGGAGGATGGAGAGATAAAGATCTGGAGAAGTATTGAGAGAGGACCGACTGCTGTGGTTTGTCCCATATGTCAACTGCAGTCGAACCCTATGCCATTTAATAGCAATGGCAATTGGTCTACACTTCAAGGAGTTCCTCTCAAAACACTACAGTAAATCCACCACATCTACAGACTCATGATTTGAGAACACCATCATAGAGAAAAAGAGGAAGAGAAAATCTCTAGAGGAGATTCTTTGCATTGTGTTCATGACTAGCAACTTTCTGAAGCGTTTCTGTTCTTCTTTCACTCTTAATTTTGTCATGAGGTTCCTTTCCTGTCAGGTCATCAGACTGTGTATTTGTGTTGTAGGTGAAAGCATGACTTTTGAAACTAGAATGACAAATATAGAGCCCTACACCTGACACATTTTGTCAGATTCTAGCACTTTGTCCTACACTCTCAGAACAAAATGTGCAAAAATTGTACCTCTCGTATTTACCACCAACAGATACATGGTAAAATAAAAGCATAAATTAAAATTGATCATCACATAAAGCAATCGTATCTCTTCACAAGACTTGGATTAAACTGTTCGATTCAAATGGATTCTTTTTGAAGGATCTTTAAGTGTTGTTTACCTGGACTTTCAATGGAGGGAGAGTAAACCTCTTTAGGTTTCATTAAAAATACCTTAAAGGGTTAGTTCACCCAAAAATGAAAATTCTGTCATTTATTACTCACCCTCATGTCGTTCCACACCCGTAAGACCTTCGTTAATCTTCAAATTAAGATATTTTAGTTGAAATCCGATGGCTCCGTGAGGCCTTCATAGGGAGCAATGACACTTCCTCTCTCAAGATCCATAAAGGTACTAAAAACATATCTAAATCGGTTCATGTGAGTATAATGGTTCAATATTAATATTATAAAGCAACGAGAATATTTTTGGTGCGCCAAAAAAAACAAAATAACGACTTATTTAGTGATGGCCGATTTCAAAACACTGCTTCAGGAAGCATCGGAGCATAATGAATCAGCCGTTGGCAGTTTGACACGCGATCTGAATCATGATTCGACACACTGATTAATTTGTGCTCCGAATCTTCATGAAGCAGTGTTTTGAAATTAGCCATCACTAAATAAGTCGTTATTTTGGGTTTTTTTTGGCACACCAAAAATATTCTCGTGGCTTTATAATATTAATATTGAACCACTGTACTCACATGAACTGATTTAAATATTTTTGTATTACCTTTATGGATTTTGAGAGAGGAAATGACATTGCTCCCTATGGAGGCCTCACAGAGCCATCAGATTTCAACTAAAATCTTAATTTGTGTTCCAAAGAATAACGAAGGTCTTACGGGTGTGGAATGGCATGAGGGTAATAAATGACAGAATTTTAATTTTGGGGTGAACTAACCCTTTAATTTGTGTTTTGAAGATCAACTAAAGTCTTATGAGTAAATGATGACAGAATTTTATTTTTTTTCCCCCGTTTATAGGTACATATTACTACTCTAAGGTACCAATATGTCTCTTTTAAGGAGTTGATAAGGTACAGTGTTGTCCCGTCAAGGGTACTGCATGAATAGGTACAGTTTTTACTTTTTTTTTTTTTCTTTCTGTGTAACCAGACATGAAGTTTCACGTAAATCTGTTTTGTCCTACGCATCTGTCACCGCTATATCAGTTCCTTGATTTCAATATTGGTGTGATGTTGATTTGCACAGTGAAAAACTTTTGGAAACTTTTCCTGGTTAGGACACAGTTGTTAATCTCATGTAACAGTTGAAACCAAGCGTAATCATCTCCGGTAATGATTTTCCTAAAGCATGCAAAGAAGTCACTCTGCTCAACAATACTCTTGTGTTTGAGGCTGCTTTGCATTCGCTCAGTCCACAGTTGAGGAAGCGGCACCTGCAACCACTCTCTTTTGCTTCAACCAAAATATTCAGATTTTGATTTCTCGTCCACAGGCTTTGAGTTCTTCTATCCTTGGTTGAGTTCTCGAATGCCATTACACCCTAGGAATTCTGGGACAGGGTTGGGCAGAGGGGGATCCTATTTGCGGTTCATTAAGTAACATTTGTTATCTGATCCCTCATATACTGGTGTCCATATGCTCCATTGATTGCTCCAAACGGATGAGGGTAGGATAAATCTGAACGTGTGGTTAGACCAAGCGGTTCAAGCCTATAACCGTCTGTGGTGACTCAGCATCTAGAAATCCCCCAGATGATGGTGCAGAATGTGATGGTGTTATAATTGGTGATGACTGTGATGTAGTGCTGCTTGAGGTGGTTAAGTGTTACGAGAACGAGTGAAGAGTGATGTGATGCAATGGAAGAGACTAGTGTGGGAATGAGAAAAGTTTCCATTCTTAGAGTTTAGATGAGCCCTCCAGAGATACGGCGCAAGTTCAGGCTCTTACAGACACACCGTTCATGCTGACCTTAGTATTACTGAGTGTTAAATCCAATGGCTCAGTGAGGCAATGACACTTCCTCTCTCAAGATCCAGAAAGCTACTAAAAACATATTTAAAACAGTTCATGTGAGTACAGTAATAATGACTTTTCAACAATATAGTGGTGGGCGATTTCAAAACACTGATTCGATTTACAAATCGAATCAGTGACTCGGAGCGCCACAGTCACGTGATTTCAACAGTTTAGCTGTTTGATAGGAGATCCAAATCACTGATTCGATTCATAAAGCTGCGAAGCAGTGTTTTGAAATCGCCCATCACTATATTGTAAATATGTTTTTAGTAGCTTTCTGGATCTTGAGAGAGGAAATGTCATTACCGGCTATGGAGGCCTCACTGAGCCATCGGATTTAATCAGAATATCTTAATTTGTGTTCCGAAGATGAATGAAGGCCATATGGGTGGAGAACGACATGAGGGTGAATAATAAATGACATTATTTTCATTTTTGGGTGAACTAACCCTTTAAGAAGTGGTTCTAAAAAGCATGTTGAGACATTTCCATTAGAGAAAGAAAAAATGAAGAATATTTCTTAATAGTAATTTTCACTCAATATTTCTTAATGAAATTATTAAAAATTCATATGTGACTGTAATGCAAGAAATTAATTTTCTTGATTTCCATCTTGAAACACTATTTAATATTTTAATTATGTATATTTTATTAATAAATAATACAATTAATTTTTTATCATATTTTATCATCTATGATGGGGACATGAAAATGTACTGCACAACAGGAAAGACTCATTGTTTCTAGATTGATCAAAAGTTTCTCCATTTTTATAACTTTTGTATTGCACAAGTTCCAATTTTACATTTTATTTTTTAAGACTAAAAGTTTTTTTTTTTTCTAACAGACATGATTTTTTTCCTGAATTATACTTGCATGCACATACAATGTTAGCATGCACACTTGCATACAGTAATAGTTAACTGTCAAAAAACTATTTGATTTCACCAGGCCTTGTGTGGAAAGTGATGCTGGATGTGGATTGAAGGGAAAGATTTGCTAAGATTGGGTTCTATCTAAATATATAATGGGTTATATAACAAATTGAGTTTGCATAGAGAGAAAGAGAGGGGTGGGGGAGTTAATCAAGGGTGTGCCTTCAGCCCACTCATCGTGACATAACATGCTGCGATCTTGATCACCGGGCACCCCCTCGCAACTCCACCCTGTTCCTCATGCAGTGAAGAGTGTCATTCCTGTTACAGTGATCCTGGGAGTCTCTGCCACGGCATTTTCCAAACAGCAAGCAAGGATTCTTTCCGAAACTGCGCTGGTTCTCGCTTCACAGTGAGACATTGTTTTCAAAGCAAACTAGTGTTTGCTCATGCTTTGTAATGGGGTTTTGTGGTTGAAACAGACCACGCAAATCTGTTCTGCTTTTAGATGCTTTTTTGTTTTTGTGTATGCCATGGCTGTGTGTGTATGGGTGTGTGACTTGAGGTAGTGAAAGGAGATGATTGCTTCTTATTCCCCTTACAGCACATGTACATGCATACATACACACACTCGGTACACACTGTCCTGGCTGGTCTTATATAATAATCAGTAATTGCATTCTAATATTGGGTATATTCTCAGTGTGCATATCCCTCCCACACACAGAGCAGATGATATGAAATATTAAATGTCTGCTGTACCTGTGAGATGTGGGAAGGAATGTTGTGTTTTTTTTGCAGGCCTATACAGTATTATATTATATTATGGTCATATGGTCACCACTGTCTCTAGTATTGATAATATATTGATTTAATAATAATAATAATAATAAACTTTATTTTATATAGCGCCTTTAAAGTTATATCTCAAAGCGCTTCACAGAAACATATAAATACAATAAACATACATTTGAGCAGAATTAAGAGGAAAAAAAAAAAAATCACTTGTATGCAAGCCTAAAAAAGTAAGTTTTAAGTGAAGATTTAAAAACACTAAAAGAGTCAGCATGTCTGATCTCATTGGGAAGAGCATTCCAGAGTTTGGGAGCAAAAGAAGAAAAAGCCCGGTCACCCATAGAGCGTAAACGTGTAGAAGGTACAATTAAAAAGCCAGAATCAGAAGAACGAAGATTGCGTCTTGGGGTGTATGCAGTTAAAAGTTCGGACAGATATTGTGGCGCTAAACCATTCAAGGCCTTGTAGGTGAGCATGAGAATTTTAAAATCGATGCGAAACTTGACCGGTAGCCAGTGCAAAGACTCCAAGATGGGAGTGATGTGCTCACTTGTCCTGGATCTTGTCAGGATTCTGGCTGCTGAGTTTTGGACATACTGTAATCTGTTTATGGTAGATTTGGAAACCCCAGCAAGCAGAGCATTACAATAATCGATACGAGAAAAGATAAATGAATTGATCAGTTTTTCAGCCGCCGAGAAAGATAACATGGGGCGCAATCGTGCAATATTTCTAAGATGAAAAAATGAAGTTTTGACCATATTTTGGACATGAGGATCAAATGTTAAATTTGCATCAAATATCACCCCCAAATTTTTTAATTTAGTTTGAAACTCCAAAGCAGAGCCATCCACCATTAAGGTTACAGCATCAGCTTTACGAATTTGTTGGGGTGAACCGATGAGCATAACCTCAGTCTTATCGCTGTTAAGACAGAGAAAATTATGAGACATCCAAATTTTTATCTCAGAGATGCAGTGTTCTAGAAAGCCAACAGCCGTATTATCGCCAGGTTTTGAATGAATATAAATCTGGGTGTCGTCTGCATAAAAATGGAACTTAAGACCCAAGGATCTGAGAAGTTGACCCAGGGGGAAAATGTACATACTAAAAAGCAAGGGACTCAAAACAGATCCCTGGGGAACTCCAAATTGCACTGCCCCAACTTTGGATCTGCATCCCCCCAGGGACACAAACTGCCTTCGATCGGAGAGGAAAGACTTGAACCATTTTAATACTGTGTCAGTAACACCAAAAACAGTTTCCAAACAATTGAGTAAAACAAAATGATCCACTGTGTCAAAAGCTGCACTGAGATCGAGAAGAATAAGAATTGAAAGACAGCCAGAGTCCGCAGCGATTAACAAGTCATTTGTGACCTTAACTAATGCTGTTTCAGTGCTATGTAATTTGCGGAAACCAGATTGGAGGGGCTCAAAAAGATTATTGACAGAGAGGTGAGCGTATAATTGAGAAGCCACAGTTCGCTCAAGCAATTTAGCGAGAAAGGGTAGATTTGAGATGGGACGAAAATTATTAAGGTTGTCCCAGTCTGCGTTGGTCTTTTTTGGTATAGGTGTTACAGCAGCAATTTTAAGTGCAGCAGGCACAACACCCATGCGCAGTGAGTCATTTACTATGCTCAGGACAACAGGGCATAAAGAGGCAAAACATGATTTGAACAATTCACAAGGTATGGGATCAACTATGGAAGTGGTAGATTTCAATTTTGAAACCTCCTTTCCAAGGGAAACAGAATCATGTGAAGCAAAATTTGAGAAATAGGTGCCAGAAAAATGTGTGATCCTAAAAGCCGAATCAGACGAAACAGGAGTAATAATGCATTTGCGAGCATTGGCAATCTTTGAACTGAAATGATCAAGAAACCTATTACAAAGATGAACTGAGGTAGGTACACTAGAGGAGCTGTTTCCTTTGAGAAGTTTGTTAATGGTATGAAACAGTCGTCTGGAGTTATTTTGGTTATTGTCAATTATCTGAGAGAAATATTGAGACCTGACTGAAACAATCTCTGCCTTATATTCAAGTATATGGTCTTTCCAAGCTTGGTGATGCACATTCAGGCCAGAAAGACGCCACCTAAAAATGACTGTATTTTGAAATGCTGCATCACTCTGTCCTGCATTGTACCATGATTTATGCTTATTACTTTTACCCCATATTGGATTGGCATGTGGCTAACATGGAAATCTTTCTTTTTCTGTTTCAGATAAAATAGAGGAAGCACAGAAGGAGCTCAAAGACCCCAAAGTTGCACACAAAGGTATGATTCATCATATAAAATAACATTTCTGCGACTGCTCCTTTCAAATAGCATCCACAGGAAGCTTTTCTGTCCTCCCCCTGCTCAATACCAGAACATCCAGTACCTAAGCTATTTCATACTCTCACGTCTGTTGCTTTAAAAAAGAATTGCTTGGTGTCTTTGTGCAGCAGTTGAATCACTCTGTTCATTAAGTTTTAAAGGCAGAAGCTTTTCTGTGGAATCCAGGGCAAATTCCAGAATATTTTTTCAGATGTGCCTTTATTCGGCTTCTTAATGTTTAAATGTTCTGCCACACCCTTTGCTTGTACTGGACTGTATGACTCTATGATGAGGTTCTCTGGTCAGCCAGCTACTTTCAATGGTCCAGCACCTGTGTTGGCTTTCACCTGCGGCCATCACATTTAGCGCTGCTGTGCGTGCACTCTGTGAATGTACCTGCCACACTTTATACCATGGCAGTTAACGTAGCTTTGGGTTAACACTAGGGGTGCAACGATTCTCGGTAAAAAATCGAACCGTACCGTTGTCCACTTACGGTTCTGCACGCACTTGCACCGCGGTTCATTTCGAATGACGACACATCTATATGGTTTGTTGAAAATAGCAACGTTTGGATAATGTATGTTTCAGTCGATGAATACGCATTCTCGCTTCCCAAAACGTTACAACAGAGATGATGAAAAAGCGTGGACTAAACTGTCACTCTTTGTAAACTCTGTTCACTGCGAGTGCCGTATGCTCGAATATGAGCAGTCATTTACGGCGTCATCACCCGGGTGTTGATGCCGCACGAGCGCAGGTGAGACCTGAACAGTGCACATTGCTATCTGTGTTTAAACTAAACTCATTTAAGCCTTGCTAATTTAAAGCCTTGCACACACAAATTATGTCAACATGCCCGTCTTGGCAAGTATCCTAACAAACATAGTCGGTTATCTCTTGAGTGAATGTATAACAGTTAAAAAAAGAGCTTGTGTAACCGGGCCTAATTGTACTGGATCGTGCATTATGTCTTAAAGGGAAAGAGGCCTATTCCTGCTTGCCTGTGTTTTTAATGTTAATCAACAAATGACAAAGAAATCACTCACTGCTCTTGACTGAATAGCTTTTGTAACTAAATACTTAACTAACTAACTTAATCTTTATTTAATTTATACAGTGAAGACAACATACAGCGTTATTTTATATTTGATTATTTTATTCATTTTCTGTACCTGAAAACTACTGTTAGATAGCTGAAAAACACTGTTTATTTATTTGAATCTTTGCTCTGTTGTATTGATTTGTGCTGTTGCTTGTAGTTTGATTATTTGTTCTTATTTTCTTTATTTTTATTTGACAGTATAGTCCTTTTTTCCCTGAACATAGCACATACCAAATATACCGAAACCGTTATAAAACCCGAACCGTGAGCAATTTGAACCGTTGCACCCCTAGTTAACACAGGAGCAGCCATTTCAAAGCTGCGTTTCACCAGCATACATTGAAACGCCATAGATGTTGCATAATAGGCTGGAATTGGAAAGTCTTATAGATTATGTAAGACTTTTTTTTTTTTTGAAGCACCATGTTACAGTAATAGCATGAAGGATTCATTTTAAATATTAGGTTATTAATTATTAGGTTTATCCTGGCCTTATTTTTCTTAGTGTTCATGTTGGGATGGGTTACATCAGAATGCAACTGGTTCAACACATAAACCCCTTCTCAAAATACTTCTCAAAAGTTCTTTACAGCAGAGTATTATTAGAGTAGATGCAAAGTCCTAGATTAACTTCACTGGAATACAGTGGCAGGAAAAATGGGTTCTTACTCATCCCAAAAGTCAGTCCAAAGTCTGTAAACAAGTGCGAGTTTAATCAAAAAACAAACACAAATGTATTTTATATTGTTACACTTGTTAAGCTTTTGTCTTGTGTTTCCTTAAACGTTGCCATAAATGATAGCAACAGTAAGAAAACTGTTTCTCCCTTCTTTCCCTGCTTGAGGGGAAACAAGTGGTATCAAGTGGGCGTGGCAGTTAAAGAAACAGAACAGAAATTATACATCCATAAATTATACATTCAGAAAACATAAGAAATAATAATGATACAGGAAATATCAGAATTGCCTCTCAAAGAAAGTCACAAAAATTCGCTTTGTTATTACTTGCAAATCAACGCTCTAAACCAGGGGTGGGCAAACTTGGCCACTGTCCTGCAGAGTTTAGCTGCAACCCTTGATTAGCTGGTTCAGGTGTGTTTGATAAGGGTTGGAGCAAAACTCTGCAGGGACAGCGGCCCTCCAGGACTGAGTTTGCCCACCCCTGTTCTAAACAAACAATAATAATAAAAATTATTGACATATTAAATTGGCTCTTATAATCCCGAAAGTTCACACAAATATGGGAAAAATGGCATTTCGCTATGCTGCTCCATTTGATTGGAACCAGTTGCAAGACAAATTACGTTTAAAAGATTTGGTATTACTAAATGATTTTAAGGGTATTTTAAAGGATCTAGTTTCTGAGTCATTTGATTTTAATTGTTTTTGAGTGTTTTTGTGTATTTCTGTATATATAAATTAATGTATTTGTTATATGTTCAACTAAATGTGCTGCCTGTCTTGGCCAGGACCCTATTGTAAAAGAGATTTTAAATCTCAAGAGTTTTATTTCCTGGTTAAATAAAGGTTAAAAAAAAAAAAAAAATGGCAGTGATGTCACCAGTTACCATGTTAATCCTGAATCTGTTAAAAGCAGTTAATTAGCTCAGAGCTCATGGATGTCCTCATATCCTCTTTCTACGTTCTCTAGAAACATGTAAGGAAGTTATCTTATTAAGGTAACAAACAAACAAAAAAAGTTATATTGAAGTCTTGGTGTAATCCTAACAGGTTATTTGAATTTCTGGGGAATTCTGAAGGCATCCAGGATTTGATGACTTTGTAGTTATAATGCTAACCACTTCTCTCCACCAACCATGCCAAGCAAAGTAAAGAAGGGAAACCCTAATAAGTGCAGGGTTGCCACAGATGTTCAGGCTTGGTTATGTGTTTTGTAACTACTTGGCGCCAGGCACACAAAGAGCCTTCAGTATAACTTTAAGACCACAGGGAGTCAAAACACAGCAAATGCGGTAAACTCTGACCATCAGTGCGTAATTGTGAACAAGTTTCAGTTGTGTATGCTCTATGGCAGGTTTCTTTTTCCAAATTAATAGTGATTTGTTTTCTGCCAGATGTTGACATAGGTGCTCAGGTCTTATAGCCCAAAGTATCTTGACCACGTTCAATCTTGGGACAGATTTCATGAATTCACACAAGCTTATTCATCGACAAACACCTGCATGCAACTTATGTGTTATTGTCTTTCTCTGCCAATTGTCTGAGAGCTTGTAGAAGAATAGAACAAGGTAAGGCTCATCCTAACTAACACAATTGCAGTGTTGAATGAGATATCGGAGAGCAAGTTAGGGAGGGTTTAGAAAGAGAGAGCGAGAGAGGGATGGTGACAGAGGGTTGAGAAACGGAGAGTGGGTTTTGTACATAATGATGCGTGGGCCTCAGTAGCAGCTCAGGAGATCTTCTAGATTCCAAAACAGTCTTGTCTATGTGCTAGCTGTCAGAGGCACTGATACAGCTTATAGTGAACTGGGTATGCTAAGAAGAGGATTGTATTTGTTTTTTATTGTGAATTGAAGTTCTTTGTCTACACTACAATTCATCAACTCTCGTTGCTTAGGTATGTTTTGGTTGGTCTGAAATCGCAAGATTTTTGCTGTTGTTGATTTGTCTTTATATCTTTTTGCCTGAATTTCGGGTTAAACATACTGTTTATGTTGATGTTTAGTTGTTGTGGAAAGAGCAGTCTATGGTTTGATTTTGTTTTGCTTACGAGCTTTGCATGATGAAAGGTATTCTGCCAAAGGGGGAAGAAATGAAAGCAGAAAATAACAGACATGGGTGTTTGTTTTGAAGATTGACAGGAAAATGTATGTGTAATTTGTGAATTGATAGATTACATAAACGTTGACTACATTTGATCAAGAATCTTACGTAGAGCACCCTAATAGAGATTCATTTGGTTTTTAGGTTTTAGGCTTTATCTGTGCCTTTTTCTATTTGAGCCATACGTGTTATTGTGCTGTACTGTACTGCAGTCAAAACTGTCAAAAATAAAAATATAATTACAGTAATGTCAATCATTAATTTTCAAGTTTCTTTTTAGAATAAAAATTGTATGAGTAATAAAGGACATTTATTCTGAGTTTTGGAAACTCAAAAACGGCCTCTAATTTAATATTTAAAATTAATCTAAAAGATTTGGGTTACACATTTACTCAAAAAGATTTGTAAAGGTTAATATACATATTTTTATTTTTATTTTATTTTTTATGTTTTTCTTTTTTCCTCAGCCTTGTTGATAGTCATAAAGATTTGTCTATTTAAATAAGGAATATTTAATAGATTATTACTCAAATTATCTGGAAAAATCTCAAAAGGTATTGGAGAGAGTAATATTAAATGTCATTTGGGTTGTTCATTAATTTTTTGTCCCCCCCTACAGACACAAACGAAAGTACTGGCAGAAACTCTGAGGGCATTAAAGGACTGAAGAGGAAAAAAGTTGTGGTACAAAACCAGCTAAAGAAAATACCAAAATCTCCTGTCAAAAAGCAATCGCAAACCAAGAAATCCATTTCTCCAAACATCTCTTCATCTAAGGAAGCCACACCCTCTTCTTCTTTTTCAAGCAGTCCATCACATGGATTGCCTGACCATCAAGATGCTGAAGATGTACCGCAGGAGGCATCTGAATCTAGAGCAGTAAAAGTGGAGCACGAGGAGACATCAACCTCAGAGCCACAGGCTCTCAGCCGCAAAAGTTCTGCAGAAGAACCTTGTGCTGCAGGGCCAGTGCGGACAAAAAGAGGGAGCAACAGCAGCAACAAAAACGCATCTCCCTCTCACACAAGTGCTCCCCTTGAGGTATTGCTCAAGGCTATGGAGCCAGATTTCAATACACTGACAGAAAGGAAGAACAGCAGTCCAATAGGACATCTTGGAAAATCCGTTTCCATTCCTGTCACTTATTCTGACTATGCTGTCGCTATGCCTGCTGTTAATTTCAATGTCCAGTCACAACCCTCATTTGTGCCACCATTCAATGCAGCCAAACACTTCTACAGCAGTGTGGCATCTACAGGGCAACACACAACACAGCAGTATGTGAACATGTCAGGAAATCGTCAGCAGGACAAACCAGGGTTCCAGAAAAGCTACAGTTTGGGGCCTTCACTTAACTTGACGCATGCACCCGTTCCATCTGGATCAGGTGGTTTCCCTCAAAGTCAGCCCCCTGTTGTTCAAACATGCCAGTCTCTATCAGCCACAGTACCCAATTCAATTCAAGTCCCCGTCACACCTGGTTTCAACCCTGTTCAGATGACAGCTGTGGTCAACTTTGGCGCAAATCAAGTATCTGATATCTCTGCAAAAGATCAAAAGCCAAAAAAGCAAGGGAAGTATGTCTGTGAATACTGTAAAAGAGCTTGTGCCAAGCCAAGTGTGCTTCTAAAACACATACGGTCCCACACAGGAGAGAGACCTTACCCGTGCGTGACGTGTGGCTTTTCATTTAAGACAAAGAGCAACTTATACAAGCATAAGAAGTCTCATGCACATGCCATCAAACTGGGTTTGGTTAAAGACTCTGGAAGTGGATCCCTCTCCCAAGAGTCCGATAAAGGTCTGCCAACACATTCTGATGTGGAGGAAAGCGGGGACAGTGATGAAGAAGGCAGTGCAGCTGACTTGGACCCGGATTCTTCACAGAGCAGCCTAACGGCATTATCCGAGAGCAGTTTGCAGAGTGCAAGCATGGTACCAGGAAGTCAAGGAGAATCCGAGCATTTGTTGGTGTTTGAAACTCTGAAACCATTGGTTACACAGAGAGGATGTGAGCCAAAGGTCACTGCTGCTCTCCCTAAAGTGGTTGTCCACCCTGTAAATGTTTCACCTTTGCGTGCAGACAGCCCTAGAGTTACAGATTCAGCACTTGAACATGCCACAGCCCAGAGGCAAAGGGATTTCCCTCCAGCAAACCTACGGTCCAATGTAATGGTTCTGTCCTCACTGAAAGAAGTGGATTGCACAAGTCCTCTACAAGATTCAGTAAGTGAGGATGAAGATCAGCATTGTAAATCACCACTAGGAGGCAGCCATGCCCAGCTACAAAGGCAACAAGCAACTGATTACTCTCAACAGCCACAAGGCAAGTGCCTGCTGAGTCCTCGGAGTCTTGGAAGCACTGACTCTGGCTACTTTTCACGTTCTGAGAGTGCAGATCAAGCTATGAGTCCCCCAAGTCCTTTTGTTAAGATAACTCCACCAGCAGAAACCGACATTACAAAAACCCCACAAGTTCCTCCTTCCTCAGTTGTGACAACTGTCATGCATGTAGCATCTATTGAGAAGCCTCGAGTTCCTTCTGGACAAATGCGTCCACCATTGGAAACTAAAGCTCTATCGCTTGAGGAGCGAATCTCAAAACTGATCTCAGACAACGAGGCTGTTGTGGATGACAAGCAACTAGACAGTGTCAAACCCAGACGAACTTCCCTTTCCCGAAGGGGTAGCATTGATTCTCCTAAATCCTACATATTTAAAGACTCTTTTCAATTTGATCTAAAACCACCAGTAAGAAGATCTAGTTCCAACTCAGACATACCAAAATCTCCTTTCACTCCTACGGACAAATCAAAGCCAGTATTTCTTCTTTCTGTACCACCTCAGTATCCAGCCATGGATTGTTTACCAATTACAAGAAGTAATTCAATGCCTACCACACCTGGCCAGTCAGCTCTCTTCCCCAATGTAACTCCTCAGCCTCACCCACTAAGGATCTGTCAGTCATTTGATGACAAGATTAGCTCACTAAATGATGATGTATTCTCTTCAGCTCCCTCTACTCCAAATTCTGCTGTACATCCTCGTACCCTTGTGAGGCAGATAGCAGTTGAGGATTTGTCCACAAATGATGGTCACGTTCTTATCTCAGTTCATTCCATGGATGAGAGCCATCACGGACCAAGTATTACACATGAGCTGAGAAGTAAGTCTTTTGAGCATGCAACAGAAAGAAACCGAAAACCCCAGCAAAACAAAGGGACAATGTATGAATGTGAGACTTGTCGTAACCGTTACAGAAAACTGGAAAATTTCGAAAATCACAAGAAGTTTTATTGTTCTGAACTGCATGGTCCAAAAAACAAGCCTATGCATGCCAGAGAGATTGAGCCAGAAGTGTTTGGACGTGGAATTCAGCAACCTCTTTTAAACAGGAATGCAGTAATTACTGGCATTGTAGAGCAACCACTCATGGTAAGAAAAAGAAGGAAGATTAAAAGTGTTGGAGATGATGATGACCAGTCTCCAACTGAGACCACTCCTCCATGTTCAAGAAGTTTCGACTCCTGCCAGACCTCGACAGGTTCGATAGGGCGACCTTATTCTCACCATACCCAATCTTTAAGTAACTCTGCTACTTTAGGACAAATACAAATCATTGGTAGAGCTGCAGAATCGCAAGAGACAAGACTATCTCCAATAAGAGAGGCTCAGATCAGCACACCAAATAAAGAAAGAGGTGACCTCCAGAGACAAGGAAGTGGAACTTCAGTCATTCGACATACCAACTCCCTCAGCAGACCAAATTCTTTTGAAACATCAGAGTCCATTGACAGGTCATCTCCAGTTGATCCTGTGGAAAAGGAAGTAAAGAGCTCTGTAAAAGGCCATACAGAGGCTGCAGTGAGTTCTTCTTCACAAAGTTACCATGACAGAATGTCTACACCTAAATGTGCCAGCCAGGGGATGGAACCTCATGGTAAGCAAACCTTTACCATTGCTAGTGATGGCACACCTGTACAGCAATCACGGCTTGTGCGCCAGAACAACATTCAAGTCCCTGAAATCTTAGTAACGGAGGAACCAGATCGAGATCATGAAACTCAAGTTGTAGAATCAACAGAGAAACCTGCAGATACATTCAACTGGCCTCAGAGGAGTGAGAGCTTGTCTAAACTGCCGACAGAAAAACTCCCCCCAAAGAAAAAGCGCATTAGACTTGCTCAAATGGAACACTCATCTGGCGAATCCAGCTTTGAGTCAAGTCTCTCTCGTAGCCTCAGTAGAGATAGTAGCTTGTCAAGGTGCTCTAGTATTTCAGCCTCTTTTGACAGAGATGATCCACCAAGATCTGACAGCCCATCAAGGGCTGATAGTGTTGGGAAGCCACCAGAAGCTCAAGGGATCCCTGTAGCAAACAACACTCTTGGAGTGCCAGGCATGATGAGACGCGCTACCTCAGAACAGATCAGCTGCACTCAGTCATCAGTGGAAATTTCTTGTGACTACCGTAGCAAATCCTTTGACTGCAGCAGTATGTCACCCAGCAGGGCTTTGCCACCAATGCAGACTGCCCTGCCAAAAACCACACAGTATCCTCCAGCTACCCAGGTGCCTCTCATTGAAAGAAGAAGAGGGCCTTTAGTACGTCAAATGTCCTTGAAGATTGCACCAGACCCTCAATTGGCAGTGAAACAGACTCCCCCCATCCAAAGAGTCCCCTTCACCAATGAATGCTCTGGGTCCCAACCTAGACCAGTAAATCTGAACACATCTGCTCTTGCTCAGTCCTTTGTCCTACATTCTGGAGAGGCCCCGCTAACGAAAAATGAGCTAATGGTTCAAAGCATCAACCTTGGAAGCCAAACCCAACAACCCCAAGTTCATGGTCTTCCACATCCATGGCATCAGACCTCAAGGGTTGTGGCATGCCACATGCAACCTCTGGTCAATATGGGGGCTGGTCATACGGACATTCAGAAGAGCTCTGATGAAAAAAATCAAAAGAGCTTTGAACCTAAATACCAAATGAATTGCTCCGTTCTAAAAACAGGCCAGACATATTCTTTAGCAGGTGTGAAAGGCACGCAGATCACATTGCCAGTGCTAACAATACCAATTGCTAACGAAATTAAAGTGTCACAGCCAAATGATGGAATGCAAAATGTCTATGTAGCACAACCAGCTTATCAGGCTGTAATCAATAAGCCTCCAATTGTACTGCCTGCTGGTGCACAAGTTGATACAACATCTCATATAACGCCAGCATCTACACCTGTACCACAGATTCTAATCACCCATGAGCACACCCTAGCACCTGCGTCTGCCGTTTCTAAGGTCAACTTTCCTACGGTACATGTTGTGAACAGTAATTCAAAGATTGGACCAGAAATCCAAGCACACAGGCAACATGGGTCTGTTGCTGTACAGATGAAAAACAACATGAAAACCACTGAGCAAAGCATTCTGTCCCTTGGTTCACTGCACTGTACACAAAAACTGGCTTCTGCAAATTTATGCCCCCAAGAATCCACTGCCTCAAGCAAGCGTATGCTCTCCCCTGCAAACAGCCTGGACATTGCTATGGAAAAGACACAGAAACGGGCTAAAGATGAGCATGGAGCTGCATGTCTCACTGATGGTAGATCTCTGAACTACTTGAACTCAAAGATGTCAGAAATGACCAGGCAGAGGAAGTTAATGCTGGTTAGACAGGTCTGTACCACAGAGCCAGTGGATAGCCCAATTGAGACTGATGCCCCAGAACAATTGCCAGAGACTTCAGAAGCTGAAAAGAACACCCAGGATCCAGTATCTCAGATAACAACAACTGAGGTCAACGAGCAGCAGATGGAGAGCAGAACACCTACCACAACACCTGCTACACATTCTTCACCCGGAGTTCAAAGCTATGCCATGCCAGAGAATTCCACTCTGAAGCCACAAGAGAAACCTGAGGAGCAGCGCTGGTCTCCATCGAAATCTCCTCTGAGGCCTTCAACATTTCAGGGACAAGTGAAGTTAGCTTCGTCTGTGTCCGTTGTCAACACCAGAGACAGCCATCGGCTGTCTTTCCCCAGTCTGAAAACAGCTACAACCTTCACCTGGTGTTTTCTCATGAAAAGGAAATCCCTCCACATCCAGCAGACAGACCAGAGGATCTCTGCCTACTCTGCATGGGTAGTAAACCCAAACAATCCCAATCCATTGGGACTTCCCACCAAAGTGGTTATGTCCTTGTTTGACTCCAAACAGACATCCAAGAAAATACATTACACCCAAGCAAAAACAACAACTTTGAAATCTGACATCTTGACCTATTCTGGGAAGCTGAAGGATGTCTTGCCAAAAGTAAGAGCATTTTCACTCAACTGATGCTGCTTCAATAGTTAGCTTTTATATTGTTTGCTGTTTTACATTTTTAATGCATTTTTTATGGTGCATGCATGATTAACAAATTCTTGTATTTTGTATTGTTTTAGGTTTTGATTCAGCAAAGATCTGTGCCAACTGAGAATAGTGGAAAAATAAAACCAGAGACTCAACCAATAAATCAGACAGAGCCAGACAGAGACTCATCCAAATCTGAACCTCAACGAGTGAAGATCTTTGATGGAGGGTTTGTAAATCTTCACATTTATGTTACTCCACTTTCAAAATATTTAACAGGAAATTGTGTTTTAATATGTTTTTTTTGTGGTATATTTTCAGTTACAAATCAAATGAGGAGTATGTGTATGTTAGGGGACGTGGAAGAGGAAAATACATCTGTGAGGAATGTGGAATTCGCTGCAAGAAACCTAGCATGCTGCGGAAACACATCCGTACTCATTCGGACATCCGTCCATTTCACTGCACGCACTGCAACTTCTCTTTCAAGACTAAAGGTGGGTTCACAGTCTGAAACACTGATTTGAAAGCTGTGATGGGTACATTTTGTTTTCTTCCTCAATTGGCAATTATTGTTACAAATAATGAAAAGGACAAAAAAAAAAAAAAAAAAGATATTAAAAAAAAACTTCATTTTAATCCATAAAAAAATACCATCATAAATAGCAAACTCGTACACTTGCATAAGGACAAATCTAAACATGTTTTTAACTTAAAGTTTTCATTTATTTTTAATCAAATGTGTCAGAATTTGAGAACAGTTAGGTAATTTAGGAATGGCTGGAAATATCTTTTTTTTTTTTTTTTTTTTCTTACCTGCCTTTTTTTTTAAGACTGTGCCTGTTCTCTTAAAAAAGCCAGTATGATTCATCACAGTTGAACTTCCCACGCTGCACTGCAGAACAGCACACAGTGTCAGACCAGCCCACGTTCCTTTAAGAACTTATTTATCAGTTACTCACCCATTACATAGAGCTAGTGCTTGGGAACATGTCATGCTTATGTAAACCACTCCCATGCCCTGCATCCGCCTCCCACCTGAGTGACCTCTCTGTTCATTTATCCACACAGGGAACCTAACCAAGCACATGAAGTCCAAAGCCCACAGTAAGAAGTGTATGGAAATGGGAGTTGCTGTGGGTATTATTGAGGACCAGGACACAGAAGACTCAGGTAGATGTCTCTCATGTGTTTTTGGGAATATAAGTCTTAAAAAGATATTGAATAGGGGAGTTTGTTTCATGAGGACCCACACTTTTACCAAGCAACTCAGAAAGCAGAAACTATAGTTTTGTTTACACCATTACATCATTTTTAACAACAGAATCAACCTGACCATTAATAGGTTTACTAATAATAGTACCATCTGTTAAATGTGGAATGTCTCTAGCTATGTTATGTTGCAGTGATGATCAATGGCAATGCCACAGTCTAATTAGAGATTCTAAACGCAGTCTTTTTCCTTGTTAACTCTTGGTGCATGTGGGCGGCATACACAGCATTTACCATGAGGAAATTGCAGCATCTAATTTTAGCAGGAAAGAGAGAAAAAGAAGCTGTGAGCTTTCTCTGGTCTCAGTTACTGAGAGCATATTTGTTTTCCTCTCACACAGTTCCGCACAAGCTGTGAAGCACAGGCTGCATTTGTGGTCTGAGGTGTTAATGTCTTCCCTATATAATGAGAGGAGTATTTCTAGACCTGTCATTCCTTATTTTGCTATGCAGTAGATGTCAAAGCTATAACTCAGTAAAGTGAAAGCTTTTGAAAGACCAAACATTACTTAAAGATCCCTAAAGACTAAAGGTCACACTATGCCAGCGGTGAAATGATTGTGAAAAATTAAAGTTCCTAGGAGAATTTTCCAAGTAGAACCTAACTCTTTTGTAGCTATGTGTTAAGATTAGCTGTGCTACATTATACAATTCCTTCCGCTCGTTTTGTTCATTAAGTTGTTTTTTCCCCCAAAGGTGATCGAGGAAGAGCAGGAAGTGCTGACAGACAGGACTCAGATGGTGATGACTCTGATGGCCCAGATGATGAAGATAACGATGGGGAAGAGGAAGATGAGGAGGACAGCCAGGCAGAGTCTGGCCTTTCTGCAACACCTTCAGTTTCTGCAAGCCCACAGCATTTTCCTGCTAACCAGGCCGACACAGCTCCTAGCTCTCTGCTAGCTCAGATGTCCATCAGCCCGAACCCAACCCCAGCTCCCCAACCTCAGCCTCCTCCAGCTTCAGACTCCCAGAACTCAGACACGGAGTCTGTGGCTATGATGAGCCCAGTTTTACTGGTCAGACAGATGTCAATTTCTGCATCCTGCTCCAGCCCCGGCCCTAGTCCCACCTCTTTTACATCCCACCCTGCCCCTGCCTCTGAATCCCAGACCTCTGATACTGACTCCGTACACATGATGAGCCCAGTGTCGCCTTGCAGGCAGATGTCCATCGACTACCCTGAATTTGACGTTCCCCCTAGTCCCCCAGTGCCAGGCAAGGGCGCCAAGCTCGGCCAGGTGAGACCCATGTCCTCGCAATCACTGTCTTTCTCGTCGTACATCCCTCCCTCTCTACATGTACACCTCACCCCATACCAGTACCAAACCCCATATGCATTCCAATGTCTTGAGTCTCGCATGCCTGGCACGTCAGCAAAACTGCTTTGAATGCATGAAAAGGTGAATAGAATTTTAAATGGTAGTCAGTGTCTGCAATTTTGTGTTGTTTGGCAGTGTTGATAAAAGTATTCATAGCATTGTTTTTTTTAACAGGATGGAGTGTCGAGCACCATTTCCCAGCCTGCAAGTGAGTGCAATGCCAACGTTGACCGTGGTACTCAGACCTCTTCTGACCCTCTTCAGGGACCCCTGCACTTTCCAAATGCAGGTCCGATCCACGAGCCCAGAGTAGGAGCCACTACTCATCTCTTCAGCCACCTGCCTTTGCACTCCCAACAGCCCCCTCGTTCCCCATACAGCATGGTACCTGTGGGTGGCATCCAGCTTGTTCCCGCCGGCTTGGCTGCTTACTCAACATTTGTACCTATTCAGGCCGGGCCAGTCCAGCTAACCATCCCAGCACTCAGTGTTATTCACAGGCAGACTGGCAGCCCCCTCCCAGCCCCCAACACCTCGCCCCGTCCAGAAGGTTCTCCGACCCAGCCGCTGGTAGTCCAGGAACCAGTCAGTAGTGTACTGCCGTGTTTCCCTCTGGGCCAAGTGGCAGGGCTTCAGACACTTGGTGCTCCCCAGACTGCCCTGCAGCCTATGGGTTTGGAGACCTTGAGTGTGGTGGGTTTAGCCAACTCCACTCAGCTGATGCCTCAACAGAGTCTGCCATTAAATGCCACCCTAGGCGTGCAGGTGTTGGCAGCTAGCCCCACCCCTCAGTGCAGCACTGCTTCCCCAGCACAAATCCCTGGCCTGCAGATCCTCAACATTGCCCTGCCTGCCCTTATCCCATCCCTCAGCCCTCTCTCAGCTCTCAGCCCACTCCCTGCAGCCCAGGATAAGCCACGTAGCCCTGAGGGTGTAGCATCTGTACCTTCACCAGCACAGGTTGCAGAATCACTACCAGCAACTATTCCCTCAGCCAGTCCTCCAACAGCCAATCCAGGAGATGTTCCTACAAATGCAAAGCCATCCACAGACATGAAGCATGTCCCTCAAAACAGCACTAGCGCTGGTTCTAGGGATACAGGGGGCACAGAGAAGACAACAGCCATGGTGGAAAAACCAAAAATACCACCACAGCCATCTTTGCTCTCCTCCCCCATATCCTCTAATGAGAGAGGCTGTGATCTTGCACACAAGGCAACAGCAGGTGGGGCTAGTGAAGTAAAACCACGTCAACCTGTCTCTAGACAACCAGTGACCGATGACTACAATGAAGCCTCCAGTGATGATGAGGATAGACTTGTCATAGCTACCTGAGAGTCTCAATAAAAGCTCTTTCTTTTCTGCCTATGAATTTCTCTTTCTCTTTCCACCTCTTTCTCCCTCTTTTTTTGTAAAACTGTGTCACTTTGTAAAACTGAAACACTTCAGGAGGTTTGCAGCTCTGCAAGCCTTCTCTAAAAGCACATTTTCTGACAGTCATATTGTATGTGCAATCATAAATGATGACCAATTATTTTATTTTGTACTCTTTTGTCAGCACCAGACAGTTATTTTCTTTTTGTACATGTTGTATAGACAATTGTGCCTTTTTGGAGTTTCACGTTTAGAAACCTGTATATAATATCTTATAAATCTAGTAGTTGCCTATTAAGTTGATATGGAAGTCAAAGAAGAATGGAGAAAATTTGTTTTATTTTTAAATGTTTTCATTTTGAAAAGTTTTATGTCTATCATAAATTGATGGGGAAATTAATGTTGTACTGATATATATAAACATTTCTATGGCTTTTGGGGGTCAGTGTTCCTGTGCACAGATGTTGTGGTCAAGTATTTATTATATTACACCTGGTGCCCATTTTGAACTCCATAAGTCCATAGGTATGAGTAAAATGGTGGCTTTACATTTGCTGTATCTATAATATCGACAGTATCAGTAAAACCTTGTTTACAAGTGCAGAAACGCCTCTGAAGTCTCCTTTTTTTTCTTGTTTTTTTAAGCGGTGTAATTAGCTTTCTGATTTGTTGGCTTTTTTTCTCCTTTAATCAACCTTGTAGAAAGGGTTATTCCTGGGGCTCTCCAAGACACTAGAATTATTCAGCAGTTCAAATCACTAATGAGGAGCTTGGAGAGGCCAGCAAATGACGTCACCAATCAGCTCCTTTACGAGGATTATTGACGGCGACATTGTCCTTGTCTCAAGAGGCTTGTAGCAAAAGCTCTCATTACAGCCACGGAATGACTCATTCAATTGACAGTATTTGCTGTCTGCCGCTGCAGTCCGCCAAGACTGTGACTCAATAGCGTCACCTGCTGGACGGGTCTTCTCACTGCAGGCAAAGCAGAAGAGTACAGGGCGCATCATGCAGGAAGGTGGGGTGGGGGAGGATGTTGCTTAGTTACCCAGCCCACAGAAGAACATGAGAGTGGGTGAGACTCTCTGCAAACAGTTCTAAACATTCAGTCCATCCACACCTGGTGAATTTAGTCAAAATGAGAGCAGAACATTGAAAATCACTTGCACATACTAAACTAAGCTGCATCCAATGGAATGTCATTTCTAGATTTGACTGCAATCTAAATCAAACTTTAATCTATTTTAATCCAAATTTTCTTTCATTGGTAAATGTGCTGTTCTCTTGGGAAAAAATGAATAAATAAAGATAAAGTATCGTTACGACCTGTATGTACAGGTGAGGCTTAACCTTGACTGAGTGTGATGTCAGAATATTTGGAAAACTATTACTGTATTCATGCCACCCTTGCCTGAGGAAAGCAACATTGAAAAACAGAACAGCATATTTCCATAATTGTCCTTAATGCAGTATCCATATTCATCTGATCTAAATAGATTGCCTTTATTGTTGTCCTAATTCTCTGTCTTAAATGGAACAAGCATGAACAAGCTTCACGTATGGAATCTTCGTGCTGTATTTAATACATTTTTGGAGCGGGTGGAGGGTTAGCTGATTGTTAGCATAAACTGGCACGAGTTTTCCATTGGGCAGGGTCAGAGCTGGAGGCTAAAGTTTCTGAACTCCTGCTAGTGAGACCTTTTAAACCTAAAGTGATTCAGGGTAAATGATTCTAAATTACTCTAATATATCTGTGACAAAAATAATATTCATAGCTAGATTTACAAATGTCAAAAACGATTATTTGAATGCAAATTTATACTGTTGAAGCTCGACCAGTTTTGTGAGTTGTTGTGTTTTATAATTGATTCACTAGTTAAATTGTGCTTTATTTTGTTTAATAGCAGGTTGAACTTAATATAGAGTACAGTAGCGAGGGTTTGTTTCCACGAGTTTTTTTTTTTTTTTTTTTTTCTGGGCAATATCGACGAAAATGCTCAGTAGATTTTTGGAAGCCAAGACCTGAAATTTCGCGTCTATACACAATAACAATTTGTAAAACGTAACCAACCCTGGTCTAGCCTATATGAATATATAATACAAAGAAATTGTGGAATATATTACTTACATCTATTATTCACCTTGTTCCTAACCTCTTTTGGAGTCTCAGTATATTTTGTGTGCGTAGTCTGTACTCGCGCGCCCTCCACTGCCCTGTAGGAAAACTACTCGTAAGTCATCTTTCTTACCATAAAAACTTGGCACCGAACGACCGCCCGGCGTCTCCATCCCGCTGGAATCTCAGGAATACAAAGTTCTTATCTCGCTCCACACGTTGCTTGTCTGTGACTATGAACAAACAGCATTGTGTTCGCGTGAGCGAGCGGGCGGGAGGCGGAGAACGCGAGTATATAAGCGCTCCTGCACAAGAGTGTGCTCGAGACTCCAGAATAATGCATTGAGAAGACAGCAGCTTAAAAGTGCAAAACTGAAGCTTTTTAACTGGTTGCGAATTTATTGGACTATCACCGTTTGTGCCACATCTGGGACTTGCATAAGATTAAATAAAATGGATTTGAGGATTATTTTTCCAGTGTTGTCCATGCTGTCATCTGGAATATTTGACTTTGGTATGTACTTGTTTTTATGTGTATTTATAGCCAATATTTGTGGAAAATGCCTATTATTTGACTACTTTTTAAATAGTGTAGGCTACTCTATTACTTTTTAAACCATTAAACAAGTTCGAATGTGTTAAAATACAGACAGAAAAGTGCAGGGATCCAGATATAATAAAGTATTAGTACAACATGATGTTGATTAAACAACATATGCTAGATAAAGTTTTAATATTCTTGTAGTCTATATGTTGAGCATCACTGTCATTTTTAACTGAGCGTGACAAATTCTAGATTTTCCAGTCCATCAAACATAGGTTGTGCAACTTAAGAATGTAAAAATCGCAGTGCATGTTTGTAGGTGGAAATCTTTATCTCACAACAGCTTAAGAATTCAACATCATTTTATGATTTTAGCTGCTCCAGCATCTTTGGGTCATGGCACAGCACCAGGCACGTCAATCCCTGCCCACCACTCCAGGACTAAGAGATGTTCCTGCGCAAGTTTTCTGGATAAAGAGTGCGTCTACTTTTGCCACCTGGACATAATATGGGTCAACACACCAGAGTAAGTCATAACAAACATTATATCATGGAAATCAGAAGAGCATATACTATCGAATCTAAATATAGATAGAAAAAATATGAATCTATGACGTTTCATGACTTATGAATGCACAAAAAATCTGTAAATCATTATAGAATTATTAATGCTTCATGCTTATGGCATGACTAAATTTGTTATCTAATCATTTCTTTCTTTTCCCCCAGGCGAACAGTGTCATATGGACTTGGAAACGCTCCACGGAAGAAGCGCTCAGTCACGGAACCTGTTGTGCCCAAGTCACGCTGCAAATGTGCAGATAGCAAAGACAAAACATGCTCTTCATTCTGTCAAGCGAACAATGCATTACGGTAAGTACACACCGAATGCAAATAAGGTGAACGTCATCATAGTTCAAATCCAGATAGTTTTAATCTTAAGACCAATTTCAAGGACGAAAATATTTGGGACACACTTGTTTTCTTAAGCATGAGCTGTGTGTGGGAACCTCAGTATTAATATACAGCCATAATATCTGTCACTACATGACTTGGGTGAACTTGCAGAAACAGGTTTCAGTTCTATTTGTGGACCTTTATCAAACTTGCTCAGGAATTGACTGCTGAACTTTCTTTCATAGGTATAAAGCAGTGTCAGACAAGGCGATCCATGCCGCCCAGGGCCACGATTGCGCCGAGAAGCAATGCAAACACAAGCTGGCAGACAATCAGACAAAGATTAGACGGTAAGACGAATCAGATACATATAATGAAAAAAATAAAGCAGCACATTCTTATTCTCACGTACATTTGAGAAATAATTGTGTGCTGTAATTACAAGACTCTGTAAGATTGATGTCTCTTGTGGCTGTGACGAATAACCTGACATTAATTTTCATGACAGATATAAGCGCATTGACTTTGAAAGCAAATAGTTTTTCTGTGGATTTGTGTGGAGTGGATTTTACCCTCACTATGTGTAGATTATGGTTTTATTATTATATGAAATCTTAGATTTCAGTCTATATTGAACCCTCAAAGCCTCTGAGTAGCTGATTTATGCTCGCCAGGTAAATCTGGTCAGAGGTTCCACCTGTGTTTGCTGTGATATTGACCTCATTGCTTTGTTTTTCTACAGGGTGAAAAACACAGAACAGATTGGTGATGTCCTCTCCAGGGTGAGGGCTGTCAAGAACATCCATCTTCTCCTGGAGAAATGGCGAGTAAGGCAAGCACCACAGGCCACGAGCGAGGATGTCTGAAAATGCTGCATCGTAGAGATCAACCTTTTGAGCTTCGATGATCCACTACAGGATTTACCTGGATAAGAAGCTCCTATCTACTCATTCTTTGCACATGTCATGCAATCTGGTGTCATCAGGTGTGTTGGAATACCTGCAGATGCAACCGTTTTGGATTGCGGTCTCTGTCATAAGGTCTTCACTCTCGGAGCGTGTCAGCATCGGTGTGGAGCTCAATGGGACGAAGAATCAAATCTGATGGAGATGTTGACTGAAACAAACCAAACCTCAAATTTTCAAGACTAACCTCTACCAACTTTTCTGAGCTAGAACTGTTGGTGCATGGGATTAGTCAGAGAAGCCACTGTGTCCTCCACACGGGACGCTTAAGATTAAACTGATCGCAAATAAAGACTTTGCATTGAAGATACTTGTTGCACAGGAGGAATATGCTGTAACAAATTAAAACTGTGGACTCCAGAAACCCAAAGTGGGGTGTGATGCCCATCCAGACTCTACAAGCCAACGATTCTGGTGGAAGAACGGCTCTGGTTCTTGTTACTGGACTTTATACACTGTAAAACAATGAAGCTCTGCAATTGCATCAATGGAAATGTTATTTTTTTACATTTATATTAAATATCTTTAATTAAGCCATATTGGCTAATAAGATTTTTCTCAATGTTATTTCTATGAAATTATTATATTTAATTGCCATTATTGTGGTAACCATTTTTAGGCAATAATAAATATTTTGCATTATTTAAACAACTTCAGTTGATTGTGAATGTTTCTGTTTATTTTGTTTAAGTCCCACTGAAATGCATCATTTCATTTACGGCAATCATTTTAAGTTAAATGTAATCATGCATATATATTTATATATATATGCTAACAAAAATGCGCTAAAAAGTACCATAGTTTATTACGTAACTATTTTAATCTCTCAGTACCGTATATACTGTAAAAGTACCATGGTCTCACCATCTGATACCATCACTGTACCATGGTGCTGCCACGTTTTTGTAAGCAGACATTAGTTTGTGCCAATTTTGTCTTTTACAATGATACATTTATGAGCAACATTGGTGACACATAATACAAAATATATATTTTTATTAACATAACTTTTTTGAAGAACCCAATGATGCTTCACAAAGCACAAACAAGCAATTTCAAACACATAAACAAGCATGCATGAGCGAAACCCAAAAGAAGCAGGTAACATACAGAGGCATTACAGGGATCAGTGAGTTGGTAAGCCTTCAATGAACACAGGTCAGATGGCTTATGTGTGAGCTGAAAAAGGCACATGAAAGATGAAAGATGAAGCAAATTGGATATGGTAAACAAAAATGTTCATCCATTAGTTACGTATCAAAACATTTAGTTTAATCTTAAGGCAAATTTTTCAAACTTTAAGACAGCACTTTAAAAATATATGTAAATACTGAAAGCATTGAAAATAAGGTGATACATAATTGGCAATGACAGAATGGTTCTTGGACTGAAAGTCTGGACCGAAGATCTGGGTCAGGTGTGAGATCTTGGCAGATTTGGGTCTTGAGGGATTGAGTCTTGGGTTCAAGGGTCTGTCTGACTATCCTATTATTATACTATACGATACTCTCTCTCTCTCTCTCTCAGATACACACTGATCAGGCATAGCATTATGAGCACTGACAGGTGAAGTGAATAACACTGATTCTCTCTTCATCACGGCACCTTCTTCAACACGTTAGTGGGTGGATATATTAGGCAGCAAGTGAACATTTTGTCCTCAAAGTTGATGTGTTACAAGCAGGAAAAATTAGCAAGTGTAAGGATTTGAGCGAGTTTGACAAGGACCAAATTGTGATGCTAGATGACTGTATCAGAGCATCTCCAAAACTGCAGCTCTTGTGGGGTGTTCCCGGTCTGCAGTGGTCAGTATCTATCAAAAGTAGACCAAGGAAGGAACCGTGGTGAACCGGCGACAGGGTCATTGTTTGCCCAACCTGCTGGGTAGTTTTATTTAAACCAACTATTGTTTAAAAATTGCTATATGGCTAGCTTAAAATGAACCCAAAATTAAAAACCAGATGCAATTAGAGACAATAATAGACAAAAGGTGAATGTTTATTAATAAGCTTTAATATTTTATTAATATAAATTTAATAGTTTAATAGTGTATTAATATAAATTTATTAATAAGCAATTTAATACATTTTTATTGTTTAATAATTATTCATTGAACATTAATAAATGTTCATTTCCAACATACTTTGGGTTAATTTTAATTAAGCAATACAGTAATTTTTAAACAATAGTTGAGTTAAATAAAACTACCCAGCAGGTTGGGCAAACATTTAACCCAACCGCTGGGTTAAAACAACCCAGTTGCTGGGTTTGTCCATTTTTAACCCAACTTGGGTTGTTTTTAACCCAGCATTTTTTAGAGTGTAGACTGGCTGTCGGCTGCAATATGAAAACTAAGAACATGTAATATGTAATATGCAATATGAAAACATAAGAACACACTCATGAGCATCAATCACTTCACTGAATACTTAAATTATTACCTTACGATTCATCCGTTTTCAGATCCATGTCATTTGAATATCACAACATTGATGTTGTATTTACGAGAAGCAGAGGTCCAGCAAGTCACGTATTTCCTGGAAAACTCAAACAACTGGATGTATTGACTACGTCATAGCTTTCAGAGAAGAGGGAGAAAATGGCTGCGTGAGCGGCTTCAACATGCTGTCTGTCAGAGACAATAACGTGCATAATACATAACGCACATGAGTATACATTTGTTCTTCACTCGCTGAAATTGAATCTGAATGATCAAAGAACTGAGTGAAACACCCGACACTGCATGCTAAAGAGAATAAACGCCAATCCAATTGAAAAACTTTGCCGGGTTAGTGAACATCGTTCAGCATGTTGGCTTTGACAGACATTTTAATGCACGAACTAAGCATTCTAATTCTGACATTCCTGTTTTGAATATTTTCAATAATTTTCTATTCTTGACTGGTCTTTTTTTCATCATTTTGGCATTCAGTGAACTTAAATGAGTGATCTTGAGACGAATCCTGGTAGTCTTCCAATTTGACTCTCATATGCTGATTTAATATTATAAACTTGACAGGTGATTTTTATAAAAATTGAGTTTGAATACTATCAGTTTAAAAGATTAAGGCAGTTATCAAAGTTTGATAACATTTTGTTTAACTTTCCAATAAAAGATGATACATTTTTACATTTCTCCTTGGTTAGCCCCTACTACAACAAAAACAATAACAAAAACTATATCTATACCTATACCTATCCTATAGGTCTATGCTCTATACCTTATATGCACTGTTTATTAAAATTAATTTACACCTACAAACATCCAAAAAAAAGTATGTTGACAAGACTGCAGGTAATTTCCAAAATATCATTTTGATTTGCCTGTCTTTGTCCATATGTGTAGAAGAGAGCAAGAGAAAGAAATATTCTAGGATCCTATAAAGTTGAGCACAAAGGCTGACTCTCCTCTTGAGCTGTGCACTTTTCGTATGCGGGTCTCCAGAGGACTGGAAAACTGGCGTAAGTCATTAGGGCTTGAATAGACCTGAGCACAAATAATGGGCCATTATGGCACAAGGAATCTCCTCGAACCGACAGGCATTCAGTGTGTATGGAGCGAACAATGGAAGATACTCTGGGAGGGGCGGACACGCCTCAGGCTTCTGACGTCTCTGCGTGCTGCCGGGGTCACCGCCCTGAGTTACCTTCACACACACACACACACACTTACACACACAATGCATCTACCTTACACACACATACACACTGCCACATAGTAACACAAAACATTGACGCAAACATGGACTAAATTCCAGTGAAGTCCCGGGACTGTTATTTTGAGTTTAACGGTGCTGGCTGATGGCTGTTCCAGCTCAGTCTCTTCACTCATCATCTCAGAGCTAGGCAGTCATATAGAGTTGATTGATGGGATCATGGCTTGTTGAATGGGTGCAGATCAGTGTTTTAAATGATCTAGGCTGTCTTTTGCACTCCTAAAAATACTAATTATTCTTTATATGGCTCAGAGATCCTCCTCAATAAATAAATGTGTCATGGAGTGCAATTGTACTTATACAGGTGAGCTGACTCACTAATATCTCTGCAGTCATCCATACACCTGGCGGAGAAGGATGACACACTGGATCTTTAGCAAAACCAAAGTATTGCAAAACCTTGTTATAATGTTTTGGTCAAATTTTATGCCAGCATTACATGTATTTTTCATGAATTAGACATTTCCAAAATGCAGTGAGCACATTTATCAAGGATGGCGAAAAAAGTGAGAGAAATTAAAATACGTTTCAAGTCCAATGATGATGAAAATAGGGGAAGTAGTTCAAAATAGCAGCTCGGTTTATTAAAGAAAGCAAAACAGATCTCCAAATGGGTGTGAACACAGTGAAACAGCGTGCATGGCACAAACAATACCACACAATGAACTGAATGAACTGAGGATGATGAATGATGGATGATGAACTCAAATATGAACAGGTGTGTTAATGAATCAGAAATTATAGTAAATAACAAAGAGTGGGAAAATGGAACAAAGGAAACGGGTAGAGAAACAAACTAAAAGTCCATGAAAATGAAAGTAAAACGCACTAATCGTGATACCAATATTTGTGTGCGCTCTTATTAGACTATTGAGTCGATGCTGGCTACACTTCTGTTCAAAAGTGTTTTTTGTTTGTTTTGAAAGGAGTCTTCTGTTCACCAAGGCTGCATTTATTTGCTTCAAATGCAGTAATATTGTGAAATATTTTTACATTTTCTATGTGAATATATTTTAAAGGTGCCATTGAACGTTTTTTTACAAGATGTAATATAAGTCTAAGGTGTCCCCTGAATGTGTCTGTGAAGTTTTAGCTCAAAATACCCCATATATTTTTTTTTATTAATTTTTTTAACTGCCTATTTTGGGGCATCATTAACTATGAACCGATTCAGGGGCTGCTGGCCCTTTAAATCTCATGCTCCCTGCCCATCGATCTCACGACTCTATTAAACAGTGAATTTACAAAGTTCACACAGCTAATATAACCCTCAAATGGATCTTTACAAGATATTCGTCATGCATGCTGCATGCATGCTTCGGGTCATGTGATATAGTGTTTATTTGGGTGTTTATATTTGATTCTGAATGAGTTTGATAGTACTCCGTGGCTAACGGCTAATGCTACACTGTTGGAGAGATTTATAAAGAATGAAGTTGTGTTTATGAATTATACAGACTGCAAGTGTTTAAAAATTAAAACAGCGACAGCTCTTGTCTCTGTGAATACAGTAATAAACAATGGTAACTTTAACCAACAGTAGCCTACATTAGCAACATGCTAATGAAACATTTAGAAAGACAATTTACAAATATCACTAAAAATATCATGATATCATGGAACATGTCAGTTATTATTGCTCCATCTGCCATTTTTCGCTGTTGTTATTGCTTGCTTACCTAGTCTGATGATTCAGCTGTGCACAGATCCAGATGTTACTGGCTGCCCTTGTCTAATGCCTTTCATAATGTTGGGAACATAGGCTGGCATATGCAAATATTGGGGGCGTACATATTAATGATCCAGTCTGTTACGTAACAGTCTGTGTTATGTTGAGATTCGCCTGTTCTTCTGAGGTCTTTTAAACAAATGAGATTTATATAAGAAGGAGGAAACAATGGAGTTTGAAACTCACTGTATGTCATTTCCATGTACTGAACTCTTGTTATTCAACTATGCCAAGGTAAATTCAATTTTTAATTCTAGGGCACCTTTAAAATCTAATTTATTCCTGTGATCAAAGATGAATTTTCAGCATCATTACTCCAGTCTTCAGAGTCACATGATCCATCAGAAATCATTCTAATATGCTGATTTTCTGCTCAAGAAACATTTGAAACAACGTTTTTGTCAAATCTTTTACTCTCACTTTTGTTCAATTTAATACATCTTTTCTAAAAAAAATATTAATTTATCTCTCTCTCTCTCATATATATATATATATATATATATATATAATTTTGAAAAATTACATTTTTTATATTTTTGATACATTTTACTAGTGGGTGCAGGACACTATAGTTCATTTATGTTAGTGAGGATAGCAAAATAAAGTAAATTGTGACGTATTACACCCAAAAATCCTTCATACAGTGGACTACCAGTAAAATCGATAAAAAAAATAAATAAAAAAAATTGGAACCAAAAATTACACTTTGACCTGACCATGTTTTGTTTAAGTGTTATCTGACATAATTAAGATTATTTTTTTCTGACATTAGATATTGACTCTGAGATCTTGTCATACTTTATTAATATTTTTTTTAAACTATAGTGAATAAACTGTATTAATGAATGAAATGTTCAAGGTGTCTGAATAAATTTTGGTTTGACTGTATATATCTTATATATATATATATATATATATAGTTTTGAAACAGAGCCATCATTTCATAAGGCCAGGTACTTCATTCTTCATTCAGTCTTTTCATCCTAATCCAGCTTTCTCTGTGGTAAACACACATTTCAGACACACACAAACACACCTCTACGCCTCCAGTCATCTCCATCAGCAACAAAACAACTTCAAAAAGCTATTATGGAAGATCCCCAAAACATTCTCAGAATTCTTTCTTGACAGACAGCAATTTGCAAATGTCTAATGAGCTCAGATGTATGCACTTACTGTGCTTGTATAATATGAAAAGTTGGCACAATAGATGGTGGGACGTTTCGACCAAATTTAGTCTCATTAACTAGACTTTTGACTATTTACATAATGTTTTTTTTTTTTCTCCATCCAGATTTTAGACAAGTACTGATAATGTGATGTTTGCAAACTCTGACTCGAGCCTGTCTAAATGCGTTTTTTGCAAATCTCTAAAAGAATCTGAGATATGAAAGAGATCCACATACAGAGTAAGTAGTATTATATCTCCGACGGAGATTTAAAAAAATTGATATAGTGCTGAGGAGACTTGATATAACATGCATGAGAACACTGTGATTTTCAGATCATATCTGTCTTACAGAGTCTGTTGACACTGCCAGGAAAGCATCATGTTTTTATACTCAGAAGCAGAAAGTGAAAGTTAGACTGTCTATTTTACCAGAATAAACATATTTTACTTGAAGATGGTGAAAAAAAAAAAAAAAAAAAATGGTGGAGAAACAATTTTCACTTAGAAATTGCTAGTAAATTTCCCAAATAATTACAAAGAAATGGCAAGTAACACATTGAATTAAACATGAAATCTTGAAGTAGAAAAACTGAAATACATTTCTTATAATGTTTAAACCTTAAGCTAAGCTTTCAGTTCACAAAAAAAAAAAAAAAAAAGACAGAACTGAAGATTATTATTCCAAAAACTATTACCACTTCAATACTAAACACCTCAGGAAAAGAAAGAATACGTCACAGCCTGGTGTGTTTTGAGTAATATTCTGAAAGAAAAAAGGGTGCGTGCGAATGGGTTGCGGTCATGAACTCATCTAGTCTTACACATAATACTGTATTCGCTTGCACTTGACATTTAACCACCTAAAAGGTAAAAAACCATATATAGGTGCTGCAGGCAAAACCTACTAACTACATACTGAAAATAGAAAAGTGCTCCGAGTGCATTCCAACATACTGCATCATCAAAGCATCATCAAAGCATCCTGGCACGAAACACAAAGGCCTCTGGGAACTCTAGGGTCCCTTGCCGCCACAAATCAGACAACGCCTTTTACCTTTTGCCAGGTGAGTAGAAATGTCTCCTTTGGCTGAACCAGATGCTGTCTGGTTATTGGAAGGAACGCCTACGCCAAACCTTCCATCATCTTTCATTGGAAGGATCCTGCTCCATTGAATTCCTATTGAAATGCCGAGAGGAAGATTTGCAGATTTCAAATAAATGCTTAACGTTCTATTCATCAAAGAATGCTGAAAAAAAAATGTATCATGGTTACCACAAAAATATGAAGCAACACAACTGTTTTTAACATGAATACTAATGAGAAATGTTTCTTGAGTATCAAATCAGCATTTTAGAATGATTTCTGAAGGATCATGTGACACTGAAGACTGAAGTAATGATGCTTGAAATTCAGCTTTGATCAGAATAATACATTCTAAAATATATTACAATACAAAAGAGTTATTTTAAATTGCAATAATATTTCACAATATTACTGTTTTTACTGTATATTTGACTAACATCAAGGTCCGAAATGTGGTTTTATTAATGTTTAAGTAAGCCTGATGTTTAAAAGATGCAACTTTGATGCTAGTCATCTCATTTGAAACACAGCTAGATGTCACTTGGGACATGAATGCTCAAATCGTCCAGACAGACAAAGGTCTGTTGAAGAGATCCAAAGATTCCCCAACCCGGAATACTACAATTACTCCTGCGATGCCACAAAACGAGACATTGTTTCCAAGTTGGAGGCTCCTGACGGACCTTAATGGGGTTCTGGAAAGCTAAGGACACATTCTTTCATGGATTTTTTTTTCCTTTCCCAAAACACCATTTTTTTCCACACTGCTGTCACTCTCATATACTGTAACTGAAGCCTACTTGACACTGCATACCACACTAATAGACTGAACAAAAACAAATAAGATGGGGAACACTATCCTGGGGGAGGAGTTCCTCCTCAATGCTGAAATTCACTGACCTCATTTTCAACAAAATTGTAGTGAATAGTTCAAGTAATTAGACTCATCATTGTTTTGGTGCGGCACTCTGAAGAAAAATCTCAAAAGAGGAGTACTTGAGTTGAGTACTCATGTTAAGTAGCTGTTATCTAGCACAGCATGATTTACTCAAGTAGGACATCAACATCCTTCCTGGGACATTCCTACAGTATCAACCAATCATAACCATGATGCTTAACCTTAATATCAGAGAACAGTATGCTCTTAGGGTTCTTGACTTGATTTTTAAAATACCGTTCATGTCAAGAAAAAAAAAAGGTTCTATATAAAGGAAAAATGTCTTCAAGTCCTCCCGCAGTCAATAATTTTATCCCTTTGAACTTATCGTTTATCACCAAAATGACATATTTAAATGTTTTTTCCTTGAAAAGTGTTTGTGCCTTAAAACAGTTTGAATGTAACACCCTTGCCTCATTTGTATATGCAGTTCTATGAATATGCAAATTAGCCCCGCCTCCACTCACTCGCACCAGTTCAGAGATCCACTCATTGACAGTCACACGTTGATGTGATTGGTTACAAAGTAGTTTGTGACATCAGAAACACCAGCTATTTCAAGCCACATTTTTGAGACTGTCTTTTGTTCACTGCAGTTTTAAGGATAAAATACTCAGCAATTTGCACATGGTTAGTCTTGAAGCATATTAAAAACATCACAATGACATATAAACAACATTAAAAGCTTGATTTTCACCACAGGGAAATCTTTAAAGAAATGTCTTTCACCCTGTGGTGAAAATCAAGTTTTTAATGTTGTTTATATGTATATATGTGCAAACCATGTGCAAATGTATCAGTAACACCATTTCTGAGTATTTTCTCCTAAACCTGCAGTGCTCCAAAGACGTAGTTTGGAACCGCCCCTGTATCCCATCACAAACACGTAACCAGTCCTGTCAATGTGTTGGATGGGCAGGACTTTTTCACTGTGAGCACAAGAACACCTTTAAGAAGGGACAGGAATAATTTGGTACATAGCAATATAGCGGGTGAATTATGTATGATGTAGGCCTATATTATGATGTTACTATATGCCTTTCTCCACTGACTTTCAATGATGTTCAAATCATTTCTATGGATGCTGAGTCTTAGAAGGCAGTTGTCTGACAGAGATGGCGAACAGGAACATGTGTAACATTAGCAACACATTATTAGCTGTTTGATAATGCAGTCAAGTCAAAGGCTAATCATATTAATTTCCATTATGTGCCCGACGTTGTAGAGAGCGACACATAAAACGCATTTCCATTCTGATACATCAACTTGTAGACGAGCCTGTATAATTCACTCTTCCGCTTCTCCTGAATCAGTGTCTGGCTGAATTAAACCAATATTTCCACTTGCCATTGTATGGCTTTTTCACAACAAAACCCACCCAATTGCTACTCAAAACTAGCCCAATTGCATTTCAGGGGGGTCCCTGGTAACATTCGCATTCCAGGAGTTAATTTGTGTTATTTGGGGTTGTTTCAACCCGCGGACATGAAAACCTACCTGCGGCAAAGCCGCAGACTTGTCAACACTGACTACAGTCGACGACTGAATCCAGTAGTGGTGTGATTGAGTGGAGGCAGGGACAAAGTTGCATATTCATGCTTTCAAGTAGGTCTATACTAAATGAATCAAGCGTAGAGTCACATTCAAGCTATTTTAAAGCATGAAGAAATTATTTTCATAGGAAAAACATTTAAATATGTCATTTGAATGTGGAAAAAATGATTGACTGCATGGTTATTTCAATTTTTTTCTAGTCATAAAGTATGTTTCCAAGCTGTTTAATTCATAAAATTAATCATAGCAGCAAATCATCATATTAGAATCATTTTTGAAGGATCATGTGACTTTAAATGCTGGAAATTGAGCTTTGATCACATGAATTAATTACATTTTAAAATATATTAAATTAGAAAACAGGTATTTTAAATTGTAATAATATTTCACAATATTAATGTTATTACTGTATATTTGATCAAATAAATGCAGACTTAGGGATCAGACGAAACTTCTTTCTCACAAAATTACTGCTTTTGCTGTATTTTTGATCAAATAAATGCAGCCTTGGTGAGAGAAGAGACTTCTTTCAAAAACATGAGCTCAAACATTTGAACAGTATGTACCTTCCAATATGGGTTCAAACTCATAGCTATAGCAGATCCAGAGGTGCCAGTTTTAGTGAATGGGGTTTCGGTGTCAGCGTAACCCATCAACATGTCATTTCAGACACAATACGAACAGACGGTGCTCTGGCTCCTCTTCTGTTACGCTCAACTTTCCTACATAAGAGGACAGACTGAAAGAACAGAGCTATTATCTTACTGCTATTATCTCATGACACCAAAACATCAGCATCACACCACAGAATGTTCTGGCAGAAATTACAGAATAAAACATAAATAAATGCGCAATGTTACCGGAAATGATTTTGTCAGAAACAAAAGCAAATCAGTACACCTTTCCACAATGTTTCAAAAGAGATTCACTGAGAAACACTATTATAGCCGCCTGCTCTTTTTGAAACATTAAGGCCTAATGACCTGACTTCTTCCCCTTCGGCTTCTCATGCACTCAACCTGATTTATGTCAAAACACTAAACACCAGCTTTTATTGGGGCAATTCAGGGGGTTTTCAAGCTATTCAGAGCACTCTTGTGAAAATAAGGAACATTATAAAACGTATAGTTCCGGCCATTGATTCTGATTGGTTGAGCAACGTTCGAAGCCATTGTAAAATTCCCAAAAACATACAGCTGGCCACATTACATGAGTATCGCTGCGCCACTAAATGTGTATGTTGCTGTGTCTGTCTTAGCAACCACTCTTAGCAATGAAAACATATGTTTGTTCTCAAATGATTTTGTTCATTGAAGCTTACTGTCGAAGAGTATTGTGGGAGAGATATCGAGTGTATTACCTGAATTCAGATTTAGCATTTTCCTTCAGGTCAGTCCTATAATAATAAAAAATCTGTTTGAATGTGTGCTGCGATCTTGTCCTTTTAACATTTAATGGGTTTTCCTGTGCCCTGCAGACACTGACAGCACTAGTCAAAGCATTTGTCATTTGCGTCTTGTTCCGTTTTCACATCAAATTTCAATATAAAAGTTTTTGCGACTGAGTGACTCGCTCATAAAGACAATCTTTGCTGCCATCTAATGGCATAATAATGTAACTTCTGTTGCTGTTCATGGTCAGTTACTATTTTTTCCAGCGGAAGGAAGGCTTTTAATGATTTTACCTCATGAAAGTTGCATTGATACATATTTTTAATTTAATATTTGTATTGTGTGGTAACCGTTTTATAAAACCAATAAGCCCCTTGAAGCCTTGTTTTACAGTTAATTTTTAACAGCTAACGTTAAGGGGGTCCGCTTCGCGTCATGCCTAACAACGTGTTATAAATTCACTGTAAACCACGGCTTCACGGGGCTTATTGCTTTATTTAAAGCCGCTTGTATATGAAACCCTGCAACTGCCACTGAGAAACACAATAATCATTCTAATAGACCTCCATCCAATGAAATCACCAGGTTTCTCTATAAAAATAATTATATTTATATTTAATATGCTTAATTTTGCAGGTTTGAATAAGACAAACATGGTAAAAAGAAAATATGGTTGTAAAAAAAATTCAGCGCACTGTTGCAACTTGCAAGAAATCCAATATTGAAAAAGAAACGTGACTTTCTTCAGTCACTGGTACAATATGAAACACCTCAGAAAGACTATGACCAAAACATATTTCGGTGCCAATAAATATTAGATATCTAGCAAGCTCTGGTAGTGTGAGAGATTGTATTTGTAAAACAATCCTGCAACCATTCAGTGTGTGATGAGTGTTTATTTACTTATCAGTTTATTAGAATCTTTTATAGGCCATAATTTGGTTAAATCATTACATTTAACTTATATTCAAATAATTTAATCTAATATAATGCCAACAGAACCACAATACTAAAATAATATAGAATAAAATAAATTGCATGGATGTCCTTCTGATAGACTTTCATCCAATGAAATCAGCAGCTTTCTCTATGAAAATCAATTGTTTATACTAGATCTCGGACTTCAGTGGTCCATGATAAATTAATAAACAGAACATTTCTTAAATGTTTAAAGTTTACTTCTAATATCTAAATCTGACTTTGTCTTCAAAACTTCCTGGGAAGTTCCCATTGAGGATTTCAGCAATCATAATTAGGAGGTTTGTTTGACTTCACTTGAATTACATGCACCTGTTAGGAAATGCATCATTTATAATTCTCCTATTTCTAGTATTTTCTGGCAAGCTTTATAACTAGTAAACACATACTATGAATCCACTCGTGATCTGAAAGCAGCAATAGTGTTGCTTTATGTTTTAATTTGGGAGACTAAACATTTGATTGGAAAACAGACGTAATGAAACATTAATGACAGCACTTATTACCCTGGCAGCCATCAGCTCCATGACCTCAAGCTCTAGAATAAGGTTATACATGATTGTAGGACAAACACAGCAGCCTGTTCCATAATATTTAAATGCAACAATGGCATTTTCCAACACGATGACGAGGGAGAGTGACATAAGATCATTCATACAAAGAGATGTGCTTAAAGTTTTAAAAATGTCAGTGTAACTGCCACAAGACATGAAGAAGAAACTATGTGGTGTCTGACAGTGTGACGCAAATACAAATCAAACTCAGAAAGCAAAGAAGGCAAAAGATAACAAACATAATGCAAAAAAAAAGAATAAGAAGTGAACTCTATCAGTCTATAGCATTTCACAAATACACTATTTACTGGTAAATTACCATTAAAGGTACAAAATGTAAAATTTTTGCAGTAAAATGTCCAAAAACCACTAGGCTAGTGTTATATATTTTGTCCAGTTGATTATTAACAATATCTCTAATGTTTTCAACTACTTGTAAATCATAAGAAAATTCCCATTCTAAACAGTGACACGGGGCAGTGCAGTCGCCTGTCAAGGACGTCAGTTACCTTTGTTACCGCCTTTACTGACGTAGAAACCACATGACAACAGTGGCGTGGACAAATGCGGAAGTAGTATCTAGCGTCCAGCAAACCACTAGCTTGCTTCAAGCAGTTCCTTATTTACTTCTTGCACGTTTTATGTTGGATTGTGTTACTTATTTATGGAACATAACTACTTTTTACCATCTGCCGCTGGTTCTGTCGACAAGGACAGCTCCCGTAAACTCATGACCGGAAAAGCGGAAGCGGCGCCGGCGGCTGTGTCATAATAAAAGTCCCGCTGCTCGTGAGGCGTGTGTTGATCAATCGCTTCAGCTCCCGCAACTGCTCTGCTTCATACTACAGTAACGTTAATAATCGCATCCACAAACATGAGTTCTCCCAGACTCCAATCCCTATTCTTTTGCACCGTCCATTGAGATGGAGACCACATGTCCCAAGTTTCCGCTCTAAAACTTGGCGTCATCAAGCTACGCCTTTGTTTTGAATAGGCTTCTAGCGACCTCTAGCGGAAAAAAATATCAAAATTGTACCTTTAAGAGATCATGTGCCATATTTACTAACAGCTTGCACCAGCGCAAAACCTCTTTTGGAGTTAAAAAGGTACTTTCAGGATTTACTAAAGACACGTGGTGAAAAATTAGTGCTGAAAAGGTGTGGACACATTTATTTTTGCTGCTAATCATATTGCATATGCATTTGTAGGAGTTTCCCTTTCAGACTCAAAATTTATGGGAGGAGAGTATTTAAATTAATGGTTTGCACTAGTCAATTTATTGGTATTTGTGGTATTATTTACTGCCAAAAAAATCATGTCTTAAAATCAGACACTAATCTGTGCTGCTCTTGGTGGATCGTGTTAGTCAGTAGAAATGATCCAGCTGTGTCTGTGTTCTATTATTTGATAGACAGATGACACACAGAACTTTCCATTCCCATCGGTGCTTTTTTGGAATTTTGCTCTCACAATAATTTGCCCTGTTTAGTAAATCTGGTCCAATGTGTGAATAGGACCTTTTCAAAAATACCAGTAAATCAGTTCTGGCGATGAGATGTTGTAACATTGCCATTCAATTACCGATATGATGTGTGAACAAAGAATGAAGATTACCGGTATGAGCATGTACGAGATCTGCTTTGGGCCAATCATAAAGCTCTGTCGGAGTACGTTTTGATGCTTTAAGGGTCCGTTTACACAACACCGTTTTAAAAACATAAAACTTTTTATGCATTTAGGACGTTCATTTACACGATAACAGCGTTTTGGGGTGCTGAAAATGCAAACTTTTAAAAACTGTTTCAAAATGCATATTTTTGAAAACGATACCGTTATCGTCTTGGTATAAACTACAAAAATACAAATTTGTGAAAATTTGCCATGTGCATGCGTATTACATGTTCAGTCTACAGGCGCGAAATGTTTTTTTTACAAAGTAACATCGCCAACTACTGGCCTGGCAGCAGAATACAGTGTTTTTTAATCGTTTTTACGGAACCGTGTGAATGGGGATGGTTTTGACAATGGTGTCAACTTTACATGAAAAATGCAAATTACTTTAGTCGTCATTGTCGCGCCAGTACCTTTAATTGCTTTTTATGTAAACATGCACTTAAGCCGCGCACACATTTAACGATTGTAAGGCCGATTATGAATGTAAATTGATACTTATGACTGATCGTGCTCAAACTCGGTCAGTTGCGTTCAGTCTGCGATTACAGTCGGTGTTCAAATTCCATGTGTGAGTATATAAATCTGTTTCAATCGCTGTATGTTGAGCTCAGTCTTAGAATGTTTTAGCTAGTTGTTAAATGTGTGCCCGGCTTAAGAAAATCTGACATTGTCGCACACTTGCCTTCTTTTCTATTCATCAGAATGCTGGAACTCTGCTGTTATTGCATAGTAACTGCAATACTATAGTAACTATTACATATCTCATGTTTTAAACAGCAAAATCGCATACCGTGTGACCGTCCCCTTACACCTGTCACTCAGAAGTAAAGAAAATGGAGTCAAATTAGACAGACAGTGAAACTAAATGTTTCTTTTTTTCCAGGTGGGTGAAGAAATCGGATCAGCAATTAAAGGTCATTTCAGATGATTGACATCACAGGAGTTTTGTATGTTGGTACTGATGTGTGAATGGTAGCCTATCTTACCAGTAAAAGACGGAGCGCCGTTGCATGTGTGAACAGCACATTTGTGTAGGCTGTTTGACGGAAAAAGTTGTTCTGCTAATTTACGGTAATTTACCAGGATTGCTGTGTGAAAGGTTTTTTTTTATAGTAGGCATTTACTATAGTATTTTATAGGAATTTATAGTAACTACTGTAAAATCTCAGAACAATTTGCGAAATGCAGGGGAAATAAATACAAAATATTTCACATTTGCAACTCATTTTACTTGCACAATTTGACAAATTTCCATTTTCTTTTCTTCTGAATAAACGGGTTGGGTTGAAAATGAACAAATCCAGCGGTTGGGTTAAATGTTTGTCCAACCTGCTGGGCAGTTTTATTTGACCCAACTGTTGTTTAAAAATGATTGTATGTCTGGCTTAAAATGAACCCAAAATAAGTTGGAAATTAAAAATCAGACACATAATTACTAAAGGCAACAATAATAATCAAAAGGTGAACATTTATTAATAAGCAATTTAATAAATGTTTATTGTTTAATATTAAAGCTTATTAATAAATGTTAATTTCCAACATTATTTGGGCTCATTTTAAGCAAGCAATACAGTAATTCTTAAACAATAGTTGAGTTAAATAAAACTACCCAGCATGTTGGGGAAACATGAGTCAAAACAACCCAATTGTCCATTTTCAACCCAACTTGGCTTGTTTTTAACCCAGCGTTTTTTAGAGTGAACTAACAGCTGTAGCTAAAGTTTTCTGTAGTGTGACTGATAGTGTGCAGTGAAGGAAAGCAGGCTGTCTGGAGTAACACTGTGATGTTTTCATACAGATACTAATGTCACTGGCCTGAATCAGTCTCTCTGTCAGACGTGTGTCTCGCGGCATGAAACAGGTCAAAGCAGGGGCCAAGAGGATGGAAAACATGCAAAATACCTGTCTGTCAGTTATGTCACACTCTTTTTACAGAAAGAAACAGCTCACATTCTCATATGTTATTGATTTAAATGCCTCAATTACAGCACAATGTAAAACCTAATGAGTTATAATAATTATTATTGTTTTTGTCTCCTCCGTACAAACAGTCAGCAGTGTGAGTTCCCTGCGTCCGGATACAAAGCAGACCTCCGAGGCCTGTGCTGCCCATGCACTGCCATGGAATTCTGGGTGGCTGGACCACAGAGGTCACCACACAGCAATGCTTTGCTCCACAGACCTCAACCACACTGTGACAAACAAGGTATAAAGAAAATACAGTTCAGCACACTGTTGCAATGTGCAAGAAATACAATATTGAAAGAGAAACATGACATTCTTCATTCCCTAGGACAATACCTCAACACTAAAATATATATTGCTGTGTCAATAAATAGTTTTCTATGAAGCTACTGCAGTGTCAAGGATTTTCTTTGCAATATGCCCAACCTGCAACCATTCAGGTATTTATTTACTGAACAATTTTATTAGAATCTTTTATCAGCCAGGTGGATTAAAATTATAATTTAGTTAAATAATTGAATTTAAAATTTAAATAAAAATGTTTAATCTAACTTCAGGGTAAAATGCCAATGGTGTCAAAATAAAATAAAATAAAAATATTTATTAGCATCTTTTATCAGCCAGGTGGTTTAAAATTATAATTTAGTAAATTATAATTTAAATAATTTAATGTAATTTTTAAATTAAATATTTTGATCAAACTTAAGGGTAAAATTCCAACGGAATCAAATTAAAATAATAAAATAAAATAAAGTTTTATTAGCAAATTTTATCAGCCAATAATAAATCATTTATAAGCTAAATAATGTAATTACATTTTTAAATTAAGTATTTAAATCTAACTTACAAGTAAAATTCCAACTGTATCAAAATAAAACTAAAAAAAAAAAAAAAAAAAAAAAAAAATATTAGCATTTTTCATCAACCAGGTCGTTTAAAATGATAATTTAGTAAATTATAATTTAAAGAATTTAATGTAATTTTTTAATTAAATATTTTGATCTATTATCAGCCAGGTTGTTTAAAATAATAATTTAGCTAAATAATAAAATTTTATAAATCAAATATTTAAATTTAACTTACGAGTAAAATTCCAACTGTATCAAAATAAAATAAAAACAAAACAAAATAAAATAAAATACAGTTTTACTAGCATCTATTACCAGCCAGGTGGTTTAAAATTATAATTTAGGTAAATAATTAAATTTTAAATTAAATATTTCAAGTATTAAATATTTCAAGTAAAATGCTAACTGTGTCAATGGTTTAAAATTTTATTTTAGTTAAATAATTGAATTTAATTATTATTTAAATTAAATATTTTAATCTAACTTAAGGGTAAAATTCCAACGGTCTCAAAATACAATAAAATATTAAATTTGGACTGCATTCTTCACCTGTAGCTGTGATTTCTGTCAGTCAGTCTGCATGCGTTTGTTGTTTGGAGGCAGTGAGGAAACACACTGCCAGTGTCTATACTAACATCCTGTCGTCTGCAGTCCACAATTGTTTGTGTCTGTGCCACGATTGTTGAGGGCCTTTTTCAATATGATCACCATCATCGTGTTCGTCAAAGGAATTTTTACAATGCAGTACAGTAGTTTATAGGAAGTGTGACTGACTGTACGTGGAATCTTGCACTACTGGAATTCCAGGCCACAAATTAATAACCTTGACGTATTTGCATTTTGTTTAATGCCAGGAATCTATGGCATCATTTAAAGCCACAAAGATAGTTTACCTATAAAAACACATTATTAGCGCATTAAAGACATTAGCAGATATAAATGAAACTGTGAAATATATATTTTTATACAGTAAACGCATAGTTGTTGATGTTATACCATATGATTCTTCAAAATGAAATAAATCATTATAATCATTATAAAAGCTAACATTCAATGTAAAGGACTAGATACTTCCACTTTCTGTTGAGGATCTGATTTGCACCTTATTCGCTGAAATATTTATTCAAATTAGGCAGGCCAATGGTGCAAACATGCACACAAAATATAGGCTGATTGCAATTTTCATAATGCAATTTCCAATCTTGCAGGTCAGTCCTGAGTGATAGTTTGAGAAAAACTAACTGCAATCTGTCATACTTGAACAAGACGCCTGAACGGAGTCTGCAAACAATTATTAAAATGTAGTTATTTTTTTTTAATAATATAATTTAAGGGTATGCAAAATAAAATAAAATAATAAAATAAAATAAAAGCTCTCCTAAGAAAGCACTTTCTGTTTTTTTTGTTGATAATATCATTCATAATTGAATTTAATGAATATTTAAATTAAATAATCTAATTTAAAGGTACAAGCAAATGAATCAAATAAAATAAAATAATAAAAGCTCTTCTAAGAATGCACTTTCTGGTTGTTTTATTGATAATATCATTCATAATTTAATTTGATTCATGTTTAAATTAAATAATCTAATTTAAAGGTACAAGCAAAATAATAAAATAAAATAAAATAAAATAAAATAAAATAAAATAAAATAAAATAAAATAAAATAAAATAAAATAATAAAAGCTCTCCTAATAAAGCACTTTCTGGTTGTTTTTTTGATAATATCATTGATAACTGAATTTAAATAATATTTAAATTAAATATTCTAATTTAAAGGTACAAGCAAAATGATAAAATAAAGAAAAAATAAAACAAAATATCTCCTAAGAAAGCATTTTTTTGGTTGTTTTATTGATAATGTCATTTATAATTGAATTTAATTAATATTTAAAATAAATAATCTAATTTAAAGGTACAAGCAAAATATAATAAAATAAAATAAAATAAAATAAAGTAAAATAATAAAATAAAATAAAATAAAATAAAATAAAATAAAATAAAATAAAATAAAATAAAATAAAATAAAATAAAATAAAATAAAAGCTCTCCTAAGCAAGAATTTTCTGGTTGTTTTATTGATAATATCATTCATAATTGAATTTAATTTATATTTAGATTAAATAATCTAACTTAAAGGTACAAGCAAAATAAAATAAAATAAAATAATAAAAGCTCTCCTAAGCAAGAATTTTCTGGTTGTTTTATTGATAATATCATTCATAACTGAATAATCTAATTTAAAAGTAGGAAAATAAAATAATAAAATAATATAAAAACTCTCCTAAGAAGCATAATTTTTGATAATATCATCTCTGTTCCATGCATATATTTCCCCCTGAAACACTTCACAGAATAAACTGGAATGCAGTGCTAAAATAAAAGGGCCAAGAGGTCCCGTCTGGACGCAGGGGACACTGCAGCACAAATGAGTTTATCGTGCCGTCCACTGACTGCTGTTTGCTCAAGTGACAACTGCATCCTGTCTGAAAAGTGTCGCTCTTGTTTTCAGACCTCTGCATCCGAACCAGACTGCCCCGTATCAAACACTTATCACCCGCCTCAAACAGGCCAAAACGCTGGCTGAAATTCAGACATCTGCACGCTACAGGACGGTGCAGAGGAAGAGAACAGATGATACGGCAAGGTATATCGGAGTTTGGAACGAGACTCTGAGATAACTTCTGCATTCCCTAACAGACTATTCATGCACTTAAAGGGACAGTTCACCAATTTACTCACCCTCATGTTGAATCTTATTTTTCTTTAAAAAATCATGTTCTTAAAATTTAGCTCGTTTTTGAAAAACATGAAGGTAAGTATTTTTCATTTTCAGGTAAACTAGTCCTTTTTTTTTCTGTTTCCCTTGTTATCTTGATGGATTGAAGCGAATGAGGGATGAAAAGATAGATGCATGAAACACGCTGCCCTCACCCTCTCAGTTTATCTTGGTGCTTTGTTTGTTATTCTAGCCTCCATGTTTCATGTCAGAATTCTTGTGCCCTTTTGTCAAGAAGAGCGATTCTACAAGAAAGAAAACAAACAGCTTTCAGAGGGTCTTTTCAGGGGCAGGGATGGGCGCTCATGAGCGATGGATGTTGGGACGCTCTCATTAGGTGACTAGTAGGGAAGCGAGCGGCTGCTGGTGTTAGTTCAGGGTCAGCTCACCTATTCACACAAGCTTCTGTGTACACAAACATGTCCAGAGCTTTCACACATCAAGATCCACTAAGAAAAGTTGAATTTGGACATGAACTGAATTTAAAAAGCCTCATTCAGTGCTGATTAAAAGCAAACAACTACACTAATGTTCAAACCTTTGGAATCTTTAAAGGATTAGTTCAACCAAAATTTAAAGGGATAGTTCACCCAAAAATGAAAATGTGATGTTTATCTGCTTACCCCCAGGGCATCCAAGATGTAGGTGACTTTGTTTCTTCAGTAGAACACAAATGATGATTTTTAAAGGTGCCCTAGAGTCAAAATTTACCTCGGCATAGTTGAATAACAAGAGTTCAGTACATGGAAAAGACATACATTGAGTTTCAAACCCCATTGTTTCCTCCCTCTTATATAAATCTCATTTGTTTAAAAGACTTCTGGAAAACACGCGGATCTCAAAATTACGTAACAGTCGGGATCATTAATATGTATGACCCCAATATTTTCATATATGCCAGATGTTCAAGGCATTAGACAAGGAAAGGCAGTATTAACGTCTGGATCTGTGCACAGACTAGGTAAGCCAGCAAGAACAACAGTGAAAAATGGCAGATGGAGCAACAATAACTGACATGATCCATGATATCATGATATTTTTAGTGATATTTGTAAATTGTCTTTCTAAATGTTTCGTTAGCATGTTGCTAATGTACTGTTAAATGTGGTTAAAGTTACCATTGTTTCTTACTGTATTCACAGAGACAAGAGCTGTCGCTATTTTCATTTTTAAACACTTGCAGACTGTATAATTCATAAACACAACTTCATTCTTTATAAATCTCTCCAACAGTATAGCATTAGCCGTTAGCCACGGAGCATAGCCTCAGACTCATTCAGAATCAAACGTAAACATCAAAATAAATACTATACTCACATAATTCGAAGCATGCATACAGCATGCATGACGAACATCTTGTAAAGATCCATTTGAGGGTTATATTAGCTGTGTAAACTTTGTAAACGCACTGTAGTACAGTCGAGAGCTCGTGTGGCAGGGAGCAGGCGAATTAAAGGGGCGGCGCGCTGCCAAAATCAGTGTGTAGTTAATGATGCCCCAAAATAGGCAGTTAAAAAAATTTATTAAAAAAAATCTATGGGGTATTTTTAGCTGAAACTTCACACACACATTCAGGAGACACCTTAGACTTATATTACATCTTGTGAAAAAGCATTCTTGGGCACCTTTAACTCCAACCGTTGCTGTCTGTCAGCCGTATAATGCATGTCAATGGGAGCTACATCTACAAGAGTCAAATAAACATGCACAGCCAAATTAAACCCTGCGGCTCGTGACGACACATTGATGTTCTGAGACACAAAACGATCAGTTTGTGTGAGAAACCGAACAGTATTTTTTACCTCTAATACAACACTATGTCCAACGGCCTTGAGCGTGCGCACGGCATCCTCTGTGTGAGGTGTGTATGCGCTCTGGCGGAAGTGGAAGTGATCTTTCACGCGTATACATCACTCATTGTTTACACAGTGCACAAACATTGTAGGTACGTCAGCTAATCAAAATGGTACTTACTTGCGCTTATCCGGATTGTTCAAACTGACTTAAAACTAAAAGATTACGTTCTCTCACGTGAACTCATTCGGGAGTGGTGACTTTCCCTGTATTCCCAACTTCTGAGCCTGCTCACCTGAAGTTATGGTTGATTGCTCTTTGGCTGGATATCAACACACCCATTAACATACTAAAGTTGTTGAGGGTCTAATGATGATTTTATCATCCTGATGATTTTACATACCCAGGAGAGGATCACGTGCGACTTAAACCATCAGCTGTGCCTATGGTTTTTCCACATCCAACTGAGGTATGTAAACAAGATCTTTGTAAGCATCCTTTTTTATTTGTAAAGCTGCCCTTACGAAAAGTAACAAAATAAAATGAACTTTTGATGTAATAAAACCATGTTTTTTAGTGGTTTACTTCCATTTATGTAACAACTGTTGTACTACAGGCACCATGTTTAAACTACGCCAGAGCGCTTGCACACCTCACGCACCGGATGCCGTGTGTGCGCTCAAGGGAGTTGGACATAGTGGCGTATTAGAGGTAAAAAATGATAAAAATACTGTTCGGTTTCTCACACGTTCTCGTTTCATGTCTTAGGACATCAATGTGTCGTCACGAGCCGCAGGGTTTCATTTGGATTTGTCTTGTGAATGTTTTTTTTTAGTCTTATAGACAAAGTTCCCATTCACTCGCATTATAAGACTGATAGACGGCAACGGATGGAGTTAAAAATTATAATTTGTTCTACTGAAGAAACAAAGTCCCCTACATCTTGGATGCCCTGGGGGTAAGCAGATAAACATCAAATTTTCATTTTTGGGTGAACTATCCCTTTAAATTCTGTCATTAATTACTCACCCTCATGTTGTTCCAAGCCTTTTGTTCATCTTCAGAACACAAATGAAGATTTTTTTGATGAAATCTGAGAGCTTTCTGTCCTTCTATAGACTGCCTTTGCAACTGGGGGGGGGGGGGGGATCGTTCTGAAAGTGATTCCAACGATATCTTTTCTTTATATCGTTGTTGTTATAGCTGTGGTGTGGACAGTGATATTCTTTAACGATTTTGAGAACTATATCTTCATCATTATCATGATAAAATGATTTCAAAATTATCACGGTTTCCACAAAAATTATCAACATTGATGATAATAATGAACATCAAATCATCATATTAGAATGATTTCTGAAGGATCATGTGACACTGAAGACTGGAGTAATGATGCTGAAAATTCAGCTTTGGTCACAGGAATAAATTACATTTTAAAATATATTACAATATAAAACAGATATTTTAAATTGGAATAATATTATACAATATTACTGTTTTTACTGTATTTTTGACCAAATAAATGCAGCCTTGGGGAGCAGAAGAGACTTCTTTCAAATATTATATCAACCACAGTTTTTGGAAGAGTAATGGTGCTGTTTGGCAAAACTAAAAACATTTTTGTTAAAAGTGTTCATTGTTTTGACGTTATTGACAGCTTGCTGTCAGCATATTCACACTCATAAATTGAAAGGGAGCCAATTCTGACATTTGCCCAACCCCGGTGTTGCACAAAACACTTGTACTAATTTCTAACGGAAACATGCTGTTAATGCTTAATGAAAGAGAGAGAAAGAGCAGAGAGCGGTAGGAGGTTAAGACGGGGCAGGTGAAGTGGAACGGCAGGTATAGAGCTGAATGCAGCCGTCCTCTTTGAAGCACAGCCGTAACTCAATCCTGAGGTTTGGACTGGAGCATAATGGTGGTCTATAGTCCATTCAGCACACGGAGGGAGTCCAGGCCCACCAGCGGATCCTCTTTAAAACACGGCGCCTCCTGAGAGCGACTTATCACCTTTAGCCTCTCACTGAAAGGACCCTCTCTCTCTCTGGACCCTTTCGTCTTTGTTGACTGGTCTTTCTTTTCCTCTTAGAGTAACATGCATTTTTCTGGTTCATTGCTTTTCAGGGAAGCAGGGGTGAAAACGGCACAGACATGGTCGAGGGCCGATGGAAGACTTTGTTCAGGGAGGTTATTTTTCTTTTTTCTTTAGGCTCATCACCCTGCTGACCTTTGACCTCATCATAAACTCAATCAAAGCTGGTGAAGGATTTTTCACCAGCTTCTGTTGAACTTCAAATCCCGGCTGATGACAGTAATTATGTTGAAATATATTACTGAAGGTGGGGAATTTGTTAGAAAGCTGTGCTTTGATGGCTGTAGTGGTGATTAGTAGAGTATCCGTATGCTGACAGACCGTCTTAAACCCTCTCGGAGAAATGTGTCTCTAAATTAAAGCAAACTAACCACAAACTAAGAAAAAAGTCTATACACTGTAAGAAAATATTTTCATGATTTGTTATCACAACATTTTTTCTTTTGTCAAATCAACTTGGATAATTAATTTGGTTCAGAGTTTCTGTTGATTAAATCAATCGCCTTCATTGTATTAACTCAAAACAGTCATAATTTTTTTTACATGACCATTTTCTCTTTTTGACTCTATATGTAATTGTTGATATCGTGCCTGTGATATGTAAATGACCTCTGTTATGATTGGCTAACGATTCTTGACTATTCTTAATGATTGGTGAATAGTATTAATTTCTTCAAATAAATAATTAAGTATGGATATTTTTGGATCTTACTGATCCCAAACTTTTGAACATAGGTTTCCACAAAAATATGAAGCAGCTCAACTGTTTTCAACATTGATAATAACCAGAAATGTTTCTTGAGCAGCAAATCAGCATATTAGAATGATTTCTGAAGGATCATGTGACACTGAAAGGATGCTTTGACTAGAAAGTTTCAAAAAACATAGTTTATTTTAAATATAATTTTTTTGTAAAATTATAAATTTCTTTACTGTCACTCCTGATCAACTTAATGTTTCCTTGCTGAATAAAAGTATTAATTTTTTATATAAAAAAATCGTACTGATGGTAGCGTGTGCATATATAACTTAATATTTACATTTTAATATAGTGATTATGCCATATTGAACTACAGTACAGCCATTCAAGTGCAATAATGAACACAATATAAACAAATATAACCTTCTATATGAGTTATTGCAAACATCTCAAACACTAATATGTAATAATCCTAAAACTATCCCAATTTTTTTTTTATGATATAGCAACAAAACACTGTTAATAATAAAAACTACACTTTATGAGTTCTTCAGACTTTCATTATATTCTAATTGTATGCTTGCGTTCAAATTCGAATTCTTGATTTCTTTTTTTTATTGAACAAATTCATTCTCAAACCTGAATAAAGCACAATCCTGGCACAAATTAAGAATCTGCTTATCTTATTTATTATAATATTGATATAAACACAGTCATAGCGTATTAACTGAAAACATAGTGACTCACATTCAACATTTCCAAAGCTCTGACTCACTTGTTTTGCCACTGAAGCCTTTTGCAGTTTCAATTTCTGCACAAAGTTTCCTCACAGACATTAATTCAGCTTGTATAAGTATTCTTAGCCGCCTCCAAAGAGTAAATATTTTCAGGTGTGTACAATGAATATATCAGTCTCCCATATTCAGTTTCTTTCTTTTCATGAAGGTGTGGCTTTATTCAATTCACCTGCCATTTCACAGCATCTGTGGGCATGTGTTGCCAACGCCGTGTTGACAACCTTTGTTTGTAGATACCATAGAAAACTTTCGCTGCCGGCTGCAATAATCGCATACTTGATGAATCATTGGCATTATCACAGGAGAGCTTACTGTAAGAGACCCAGATTACGATCTTATTCAGAAGTGTTTACTACTAAACCTTCATACATTCTTTAGGCCCAAGAATAGCAGTTGTTTATTCTGTTGAATCATGCGGAAAAACTCTACATAGCACAATAATCTTGTGCCATTGACGCTCTTTGGCTGGATGATAAGTATGAATGTCCTCAGATCGCAAACAACCTTATCTACATGTTCCAAGTGAATCTTATGCTGGTGTATCTCTCTCTGTGATGCTAGTGTGCATTTTATTCCTTAACCCAGGATAACAGCTACACACCGCCAACCGGACACCCGGTGCAATGAAGGAACTAATTTCCAAGAAAACAAATGCATGCTTAAGCAAATATAATGTCATTTTCCTCATACCTTGGTTGAAGTAATATTTTGATTAGTTTGCATGTTACTTTCAACTTAAGTCAACATGAAACTCCATTCATTTTACTTCATAATATAATGACATTCTAAGTTAAATAGGAAATACTGTACAATAGAGAGATGGGACTTGGGGTGGGACTTTTTGCAGAGTAAGACTTCTGGTAAGCGATATAGTAAGAAAAGGGATCTAAGTCATGAGATATTAATAGGGTATCATACAGTCAATTTTTTGCTGCATCAGGAAATAAATCAGGAAACTGGTTTTGAGTTAAATACGTGTGAATAAACATATTTATCAAGCATGTATAACATATGAGTTAAAAATAACTGCTTAACTATGATTCATAATGCATTTGTAAATTACTTATTAGTCATTAACAAACACCTTTATAAACCCTTAAAGACAGTGTTACCAGATTTTGTTTGCGCACATTAACAGATGTTTTCACTACATGAAATTCATTTCCCATTCATTTCTAATACAATAATTTTTGACCATGAGGAGTACGTTTTTCAGGACCATTTAACCTTTTCAAATCATGTTTTATTGTGCTCACATAGCAAGTGCTAAAACCTTTAGCAAGCTTCCTTCCATTCTGATGAAGTAAAAAATTCTAAAAAACCAAAACATAACATTTTTTGATCAAAAAAGACAGAAGAACACTAGAGTATGGAAGCTTGTTTCTGCCACTAAATAAAAATAAAAAAGGTAATTGCAACCTTTTCTCACAATTCTGATAATTTTTTCTAGCAATTACGAGTTTTTATCACACAATTCTGACTTTATATCCCATAATTCTGACTTTATATCTCACAATTCTGTCTTTATATCCCATAATTCTGACTTTATATCCCATAATTCTGACTTCATCTCTCGCAATTCTGACTTTATATCTCACAATTCTGTCTTTATAACTTGCAATTCTGACTTCATCTCTCGCAATTCTGACTTTATATCTCGCAATTCTGACTTTATATCTCGCAATTCTGACTTAACTCGCAATTCTGACTTTGTATCTTGCAATTCTGACTATATCTCACAATTCTGACTTTTTATCACGCAGTTCTGACTTTATATCACGCAATTCTGATTTTATATCTTGCAATTCTGACTTCATCTCTCGCAATTCTGACTTCATTTCACGCAATTCTGACTTTATCTCTCGCAATTCTGACTTCATCTCTCGCAATTCTGACTTCATTTCACGCAATTCTGACTTCATCTCTCGCAATTCTGACTTCATTTCACGCAATTCTGACTTTATATCTCACAATTCCGACTTTATATCTCGCAATTCTGACTTTATATCATGCAATTCTGACTTTATAACTCACAATTCTGACTTTATATCTCGCAATTCTGACTTCATCTCTCGCAATTCTGACTTCATTTCACGCAATTCTGACTTTATATCACGCAGTTCTGACTTTATTTCACGCAATTCTGACTTTATATCATGCAATTATGACTTTATCTCTCGCAATTATGACTTTATTTCACGCAATTCTGACTATATCTTGCAATTCTGACTTTATCTCTCGCAATTCTGACTTTATTTCATGCAATTCTGACTATCTCTCGCAATTCTGACTTTATTTCACGCAATTCTGACTCTATATCATGCAATTCTGACGTTATCTCTCGTAGTTCTGACTTTATTTCACGCAATTCAGACTTTATCTCTCGCAATTCTGACTTTATTTCATGCAATTCTGACTTTATATCTCGCAATTCTGACTTTATCTCTCGCAATTCTGACTTTATTTCATGCAATTCTGACTTTATCTCTCGCAATTCTGACTTTATATCATGCAGTTCAGACTTTATTTCACGCAATTCTGACTTTATCTCTCGCAATTCTGACTTTATTTCATGCAATTCTGACTTTATCTCTCGCAATTCTGACTTTATATCATGCAGTTCAGACTTTATTTCACGCAATTCTGACTTTATCTCTCACAATTCTGACTTTATCTCTCGCAATTCTGACTTTATATCATGCAGTTCTGACTTTATTTCACGCAATTCTGACTTTATCTCTTACAATTCTGACTTTATTTCACGCAATTCTGACTTTATATCTTGCAATTCTGACTTTATTTCACGCAATTCTGACTTTATATCTCACAATTCTGACTTTATATCCCATAATTCTGACTTCATCTCTCGCAATTCTGACTTTATATCTCGCAATTCTGACTTTATATCTCGCAATTCTGACTTAACTCGCAATTCTGACTTTGTATCTTGCAATTCTGACTATATCTCGCAATTCTGACTTTATATCTCGCAATTCTGACTTCATCTCTCGCAATTCTGACTTCATCTCTCGCAATTCTGACTTTATATCACGCAGTTCTGACTTTATTTCACGCAATTCTGACTTTATATCTCACAATTCTGACTTTATATCTCGCAATTCTGACTTTATATCTCACAATTCTGACTTTATATCTCACAATTCAGACTTTATCTCTCGCAATTCTGACTTCATCTCTCGCAATTCTGACTTTATCTCACGCAATTCTGACTTTATATCACGCAGTTCTGACTTTATTTCACGCAATTCTGACTTTATATCATGCAATTCTGACTATCTCTCGCAATTCTGACTTTATTTCATGCAATTCTGACTATATCTTGCAATTCTGACGTTATCTCTCGGAATTCTGACTTTATTTCATGCAATTCTGACTATCTCTCGCAATTCTGACTTTATCTCTCGCAATTCTGACTTTATTTCATGCAATTCTGACTATATCTTGCAATTCTGACTTTATCTCTCGGAATTCTGACTTTATTTCATGCAATTCTGACTATCTCTCGCAATTCTGACTTTATTTCACGCAATTCTGACTATATCATGCAATTCTGACGTTATCTCTCGCAGTTCTGACTTTATTTCATGCAATTCAGACTTTATCTCTCGCAATTCTGACTTTATTTCATGCAATTCTGACTTTATATCTTGCAATTCTGACTTTATCTCTCGCAATTCTGACTTTATTTCATGCAATTCTGACTTTATCTCTCGCAATTCTGACTTTATATCATGCAGTTCAGACTTTATTTCACGCAATTCTGACTTTATCTCTCGCAATTCTGACTTTATTTCATGCAATTCTGACTTTATCTCTCGCAATTCTGACTTTATATCATGCAGTTCAGACTTTATTTCACGCAATTCTGACTTTATCTCTCGCAATTCTGACTTTATCTCTTGCAATTCTGACTTTATATCATGCAGTTCTGACTTTATTTCACGCAATTCTGACTTTACCTCTTACAATTCTGACTTTATTTCACGCAATTCTGACTTTATATCTTGCAATTCTGACTTTATTTCATGCAATTCTGACTTTATCTCTTGCAATTCTGACTTTATATCATGCAGTTCAGACTTTATTTCACGCAATTCTGACTTTATCTCTCGCAATTCTGACTTTATTTCATGCAATTCTGACTTTATCTCTTGCAATTCTGACTTTATATCATGCAGTTCAGACTTTATTTCACGCAATTCTGACTTTATCTCTCGCAATTCTGACTTTATCTCTCGTAATTCTGACTTTATATCACGCAGTTCTGACTTTATTTCACGCAATTCTGACTTTATCTCTTACAATTCTGACTTTATCTCTCGCAATTCTGACTTTATCTCTCGCAATTCTGTCTTTATAACTCGCAATTCTGACTTTATATCTCGCAATTCTGACTTTATTTCATGCAATTCTGACTTTATCTCTCGCAATTCTGACTTTATTTCACGCAATTCTGACTATATCATGCAATTCTGACGTTATCTCTCGCAGTTCTGACTTTATTTCACGCAATTCAGACTTTATCTCTCGCAATTCTGACTTTATTTCATGCAATTCTGACTTTATCTCTCGCAATTCTGACTTTATCTCTCGCAATTCTGACTTTATTTCATGCAATTCTGACTTTATCTCTCGCAATTCTGACTTTATTTCATGCAATTCTGACTTTATCTCTCGCAATTCTGACTTTATCTCTCGCAATTCTGACTTTATTTCATGCAATTCTGACTTTATATCATGCAGTTCAGACTTTATTTCACGCAATTCTGACTTTATCTCTCGCAATTCTGACTTTATCTCTCGCAATTCTGACTTTATATCATGCAGTTCTGACTTTATTTCACGCAATTCTGACTTTATCTCTTGCAATTCTGACTTTATCTCTCGCAATTCTGACTTTATCTCTCGCAATTCTGACTTTATATCTTGCAATTCTGACTTTATCTCTCGCAATTCTGACTTTATATCATGCAGTTCTGACTTTATTTCACGCAATTCTGACTTTATATCATGCAGTTCTGACTTTATTTCATGCAATTCTGACTTTATCTCTCGCAATTCTGACTTTATATCTTGCAATTCTGACTTTATATCTTGCAATTCTGACTTTATATCATGCAATTGTGAGTATACATTTCACAATTCTGAGAAAAAAAGTCATAATTTTGAGATATAATCTTGCAGTTGCGAGGAAAAAAAGTCAGAACTGTGAGATAAAAAGTCGCAATTACCTTTTATATTTTTTATTACATGGCAGAAACAAGCTTCCATACCAGAGGGTTAAAATTGTGGATCTAAACCAAAATCTCTGCTGCACTGTCGTAATTATTATTATTTTTTAAATGCTTTAAACCTATATATATATATATATATATATATATATATATATATATATATATATCATATTATAAAAAATAAATAAATAAATAAATAAATAAAACATTTTGAGTACTGGATTAATACTTTTATTCAGCAAGGATGTATTAAATTAAGAAAAAAATGGCAGTAAACATTTATAATTTTACAAAAGATTTCTATTTTAAATAAACTGTCACTGTTCTGTGTGGCTGTAATAAAGCGTACAGCACAAGGAGATTCGAAGAAGTAGTATTTAATAAACTTAAAGATCACTCAGGAAATCCACACTAAAACAACAACGTAAACAAGACCGTACAAAGAACTGAATGAACTGAAGGCTTAAATACACAGACAGAGTAATCATTGTAAAACAGAACAGGTGTGTAAATTAGGAACTATGGAAACTAATAAGCACAGGGAACTCGGGCAAACCGAACAGGGAAAACTAAACCAAAACAGAAAATACATGTATGTTACATAAATGCGGTTCTTTAGCCATCAAAAAATTCAGAAAAATGAGAACAAAATATGAAGCAGCACGACTGTTATCAACATTGATAATGTTTCTTAAGCAGCAAATCAGCATATTAGAATGATTTCTGAAGGATCATGTGACACTGACGACAATATTATTGCATTTTTGATCAAATAAATGCAGCCTTGGTGAGCATAAGAGATTTCTTAAGACAAAAAACGTACCCAAATTTTTGCATTTTTTATGTGGGGATTAAGAAGTATTTAAGCATTTCTCTCTGTGTAGAAAATAAAAGAGCCAAGTGTTTAGTATCAAACGCAATCTCGGATGCCGTGACAGTATTCCGCTCCAGTGCACGGCATGTTATGTCACAGTCCAAACCCCAGAAGACGTGCTGTAATTGCTAATAAACTGCTCTTTTTGCTGGTATGAACCAGCATTCGTTCTGAACAGGGGCCTCAAGCTTCATCTCACGCAAAGTAGCCTCCCGTGACACTGAGAGCGCGCTAACACGGATCAGGGAGGAACCCCAAACACGCTTAACTGCTCTCAGACACACACACGCTGACAGGCGGCTCTTTTAGCCGGTTAATCCGCAGACTGATGGGAGGATGAGAGAGCGACACGGCAGGCGTCTGGGACCTCCGGACTCAAGCGGTGTGAGCTGATGTCACTCTGCTTGACCGACCCCCACTAACTCCTAATAAACACATCCAATAGCACTGCGAGGACAGGACACACACTGGGCCAGAGCTGGCTCTATACACAAACTCAGATTTGTTTTTAAAACGAGTTTTCTGTGAACACAATTGATGTGTGTGATAGAAGTACAAACTGAACTTTCACATGTTCTGGAGACAATATGAGTGGTTCTTGCATGTATAAAGGAATATGTCAGTCAAATCACTTAGAAAAGAAACAGCACACCTCTTCTTAATAAGACACATATTTAATAATAATTAGGGTTTGGGGCTTTTAAGTAGAGTGATAGTTATGTTAGTCAGGTCATGAGAGACAGCTGATACCAATCAAGTCTCAAAATACAGCTAAGCTAATGCCGTTCAAAAGTTTGGGGTCGGTAGATTTATTAATGTTTTTGAAAGAAGTCTCTTCTGCTCACCAAGGCTGCATTTATTTAATTATAAATACAGTAAAACAAACAACAAATGTAACACTAACTTTCCCTAATCCTAATAGGGGTTTGGTACAAGGATATACAGTGTACCTGACCATCAGGAACATCCAGCTAGGCACATCCTCAATTACCCTTGGAGTAATCCTTGATGACCAACTGACCTTCTAAGACCACATTGCAAAGGCAGCTCGGTCATGCAGATTTGCACTACACAACATCAGGAAAATCAGGCCCTTTCTAACAGAACATGCAACACAACTTCTGGTCCAGGCCCTGGTCATTTCTAGGCTTGATTACTGCAATGCTCTTCTGGCTGGACAGCCATCATGCACAATCAAGCCTCTACAAATGATTCAGAATGCTGCAGCACGTCTCGTCTTCAACGAGCCCAAAAGAGCCCACATCACGCCTCTCTTCATCTCTCTGCACTGGCTACCACTTGCTGCTCGCATCAAATTCAAGGCGTTGACGCTCGCTTACAGATCTACCACAGGCACAGCACCCTCCTGCCTCCACTCACTCTTACGAGTCTACACTCCTACCAGAAGCCTACGCTCATTAAAGGAGCGAAGACTCGTGGTACCATCACAGAGAGGCAAGAAATCACTTTCCAGAACATTCTCGTTCACTGTTCCTTGCTGGTGGAACGATCTTCCTGCCTTTATCCGGAATGCTGAATCCCTGGCAATATTCAAAAGACAGCTGAAAACTCATCTCTTTCGTGAGCACTTAACCTCATCTTTAAAAAACAAAAAACTTCTTATTCTTATCCTTTCACTTCCTCTAATCCCTCTCTATTGTAGCTTTTGATACTCTGAGCACTGCCTATAACTTGTATTGTGAGCACTTCTTGTCTATTTGCCTCGTCATGAGGATTCGCTTGTTGTATTCTTCACTTGTAAGTCGCTTTGGATAAAAGCGTCTGCCAAATGAATAAATGTAAATTTAAATGTATTTAAGGAATCCACAAGCTATAAGATAATCAGGCCAGTTTTGGACCCAATGCTCCCCTACCGACAATCCTAGGTAAAGTCCTGATTATCTTGATGGTACTGCAGATTATCTTATCAGATTTTCCTGTGGTGTCAGGTGTGTTAAGAATGATTCATTCTGCTTGGAAGAACGTCGGAGCCGCCCTGATCTCAATATGGTGCAATACCCAGATAATAAAAAAAATCAGAAAGTAAGCTGACGGAAGACAGAAGCATAACACGACTTTATCCAAACCTTTTCCCTTTTTTTTACCCCTGCAAATTTTCTGTAAATATCAGTCCAAACACTATTATCGCCATTTATTCTTGCCCGTCGTCCGCCATGTTTGTTAACTCTAAAGTCATATTTGACTGCAAGAGATTTTGTAAGATGTTCACAGTCTGGTTGTTTTTGAATTGTGCGGTGCAGTTTGGGAAGTGGTCTTGGTCGAATCATGGCACTCCATACAAATCTGTTAAATCTATGATCACTCTTAAATCTATCTCTGACATTTTGAAAATCTTTTAGTCCAGGCCAGCCTTTAGATGAATCTGTGCTGTCAGTAATTATGACTCAAGTGCCTGAAAAAGCTCTTGATGATTGACGTGAACGTACATAACTTTTTAACACATTTTTACTCTGGTAAGCGTGCGGTAGAGCAAGACCTCAAGACAGGATGACGAATGACTCTCTTTAAATTAGGAATGTAAAGTTCAGAGTTGGAATGTAAAGTTCTGAGTATGGAATCTATGTACAGTGATGGAATGGGAGCCATCAAACAAATGCACTCTTCACAAGTGGAAAATATTGAGAGATGAGCTGGAGTAAGATGGAGCAAGAGACAAATTCAGCAGTGAGTAATGAGAGGTGATGTTAGAACAGACACAACACTCTTAATGTAAATATAAAGGTTTCTCAGTGGTTCTTTGCAACACTTCATTTTAATCAAAGAAGCCTCTTCTTATCAAGAAGCTGTTGCAACATACAATAGCATCTTGTGTACTGTCTGTGTATGAATGTGACCAACAGTTTTGAGCAATCTCTCGCCACAAGTTACAACCCATGTTAACATCTTTGTATTCGTCATGCTAGAGTTGTGCAAATGAGGGTTCTTTCTAACCTCTTCACACAATCTCTCGTCTCTGTAGGCCTCAATTTTCGCTGTTGCTTGCATGCTTTTTGTCTGTTCTGTTTATGCAATTATTCTTCGAATACCTTGTGAATCGACACCCCCAGGGCACAGTTGCCACCTGGTGGATAAACTAATTACTGCGTTTACAAAAATCCGGCGGTGCGCGTACAGTATGCGCGTACTCTTCTGATGACGAAATTGGCGTCACGCGCACTGTACGCTGGCCCTCACGTATGCATAAAAAGTGAACTATACATTGTGCTTAAGTTGCCAAAAGCAAAACCACTCACGAAAACTCGTAACACGTTATACGCACGTTTGAGCAGCGCAAAGCGGCTCTCTTGTTTCCACCTTTAAATTTAAAAAAGAAAAAGTAATTTTTCTTGTAGTTGCGAGTTTACATCTGAGTTTACATTCCGAATTGCATGATATAAACTCAGAATTGCGAATAACATTAGAATTTCGACATAAACTCGCAATTACGAGTTAAAAAGTCAGAATTGCGAAATACAAACTCAAAATTCAGACGTTTTTCTCAGAATTAAGTGTTTATATCTCATAATTCTGACTTTTTTGAGTTTTTTCTTGCAATTACGGCTTCATATCTTGCAATTATGAATTCTTTTCTCAGAAATGTGAGATATAAAGTCCAATTCTGAGGGGGAAAAAATACTTTTTTGTCAGAATTGCGCGTTTATATCTCGCAAATTCTGACTTTATTACATGCAATTGTGAGTTACAAAGTCAGAATTGATATATAAGCTCGCAATTCTGACAAAAAAAAAGTATTTTCCCCCTCAGAATTTGACTTTTTAACTCGCAACTTTATATTTCACAAGTATAAACAAAGTATAAACAAGAAATCAGAATTGCAAGAAAAAAGTCAGAATTGCAACAACAACAAAAAAAGAGTCAGAATTGCGAGTTTATATTCTCACAATTGCAAGTTTATATCCCACAATTTAAATGTGAGATAAAAAGTCGCAATTACATTTTTTAATATTTATTCAGTGGCGGAAACAAGCTTCCATACTCTTGCACTGTATGACCTGACAGACAACTAGTTGTCCAGTCCGGTTACGTACACACAAAGTTTTTTGAGAATGCAGTTGTGAGGCCTGAAAATTTACAGGTGTGAGCTCGGTTATAGAATGCACTAAATAACTGCATTATAACTGTGTGAGAACGTAACCTTTTTAATACAGGACTGACTCTTCTCTTGCTGTGTGAACGTGGCCATAGAACTACAGAATATAAAGTTGTTTTTGGAACTTCTGGAAAAATTCTCTTCAATGACATCAGACTGTAAAGACTCCTTCTAAGTGGAATCTGTCTATACAGAGTGAAGAATGCATGTTTCATATGCTCTCCAATTCCAAATTGTGTGGAAAACTGAGACACTGCAGTCCCCGCAGGGAGCGTTACAAGTACAGTCTGGGTGCCGAGGGGCACCTGCAAAGAATTTTCAAGCGAGAAACATTCCATTCATGCACAGTGACCTCACAGTTCACACAAGAGCATTCCAGGGGCGCTGAGGTGGAGAATCCGGCCCGGAGAACGAGAACACATTCCATGACCACATGTGATTGCTTCTGATATCATACTGTTGCAATGCAATCACAGAACGTTTAAACTGTGTAAAAAAAGTGCAAATATCTAATATGATTTTATGGTTGACAGAGTGTATGGCTTGGAAAAATATTGGCACAAGATAATTGAAACAAACTACATTGAGAGCAATTCTGGATCTCAATTCACATATGAAATGCTAGTAGGCTTGAAAGCATTGAGCACCTATAAAAAAAAAGTCTTCAAAACCTGCATTAAACACAGCAATTTCAAACAACACTCAAAATTGAGAGTCTACTAGCATTTTTTATCACAAGGCACCGACAGAACGATCCTCTCATTACACACCTTGTTTTGTTCTGGAGTAACACATAGCATGCATCACTCATGTCTGGTGTTTGTGTATACTTCTTTGAGGAATCTGGGATGTATGAAGGATCAGAGAGGACATTTGAGTGAGGAGCGTAATGTGATATTTATAGATTGAGATGTGCTGGCTGACCGCAGGGGGTCTCAATGCCCTGACAGGAAGAGCCACTCTGGAGAGCCGCCACCTGGAAGTACTTCTCAGAGGTCGGAGGTCAGATCTATTGAACATGAGTGACAACATCTACACATACACATACTGACATGAGTCCGTGGATTAGAGAGACACTGGGATTTAGCCTCGAGGCTGTTGTTTAGATAGTGCCGCTGCCAAAACCAACTAAAAGTTCCTCATTAAAGGGATAAAATGAAAGTCATCCTTTGCTTACCCTCCCGTCATTCCAAACCTGTATGACTTCCTTTCTTCTGTGGAACACAAAGTCCACACTGCACTTTTATGTATTACAAAAGCAATGACAAAAATGACAAAAAAACACTTCTACCAGAAAGATGCGGGAGGCAAGATAACATAACATTTATATTTATTAACAATCAGCAAGCAAAATATTGTGAGATAGCTCTTTGGCGGAGGCCCCGTCCGTAGCTCGCATCCTGAGGGTCGCGGACTCTGCATCTAATGCCTGAAGATGGCATAGCCGACCCCCTGTGAGGTATGGACAGGTATGGAAAATGGGTTTATAAAGTTTTTGAAAACAATACCTTTATCGTCTCTGTGTGTAAACTACAAAAACGCAAATTTATGAAAATTGTGACGTCATGTGCATGCGTATTACATGTTCAGTTTTTTTTTTTTTTTTACAAAGTGACATTGCCAACTACTGGTCTGGCAGCAGAATACAGAGTTTTAGTCATTTTGGCAGATCTGTGTGAATGGGGATTGTTTTGAAAATGTTGTTGTCTGTATGTGAAAAACACAAAGGAAAAACGTTTCAGTTTTAAGTACATTGTTGTCATGTAAATGTACCCTTAATGCAAAAGTACTTTGGGCCTCTTATAACATGCGCTTGGAAATGCAATAACTGCCAATCATCTTCCCAAACTTGCAAAGAGAAGTGCTTGTAAATGAGCCGTCAACAAAAGAGAAGCTATAAGGGGTCTATGATAAATAAAATAAAATCTTGATGCTTTAAGATTTGAAAGTGAAGAAATTAAAGGTGCCCTAGAATTAAAAATGTAATTTATTTTGGCATAGCTGAATAACAAGAGTTCAGTACATGGAAATGACATACAGTGAATCTCAAACTCAATTTTTTCTCTCCTTCTTATATAAATCTCATTTGTTTAAAAGACCTCCAATAAACAGGCGAATCTCAACATAACACTCACTGTTACGTAACAGTCGGGATCATTAATATGTACGTCCTCAATATTTGCATATGCCAGCCCATGTTCAAGACATTACACAAGGGCAGGACGTCTGGATGTGCACAATCATCAGACTAGGTAAGCAAGCAAGAACAATAGCGAAAAATGGCAGATGGAGCAATAATAACTGACATGATCCATGATAACATGATATTTTTAGTGATATTTGTAAACTCTTTCTAAATGTTTCATTAGCATGTTGCTAATGAACTGTTAAATGTGGTTAAAGTTACCATCGTTTTTTACTGTATTCACGGAGACAAGACTGTTATTATTTTCATTTTTTAAACACTTGCAGTCTGTATAATTCATAATTATATAATTCATACTTCATTCTTTATAAATCTCTCCAACAGTGTGTAATGTTAGCTTTAGCCACGGACCACCATTAAACTCATACAGAATCAAATGTAAACATCCAAATAAATACCATACTTATGCGATTAGACATGCTGCATGACGAACACTTTGTAAAGATCCATTTTGAGGGTTATATTAGCTGTGTGAACTTTGTTTATGCTGTTTAAGGCAGTTGCGAGCTCCGGGGGTGGGGAGCACGAGAATTTAAAGGGGCCGCAGCCTAAATCGCCGCATATTTAATGATGCCCCAAAATAGGCAGTTAAAAAAATGAATTAAAAAAAATCTATGGGGTATTTTGAGCTGAAACTTCACAGACACATTCAGGGGACACCTTAAACTTATATTACATCTTTTGAAACCACGTTCTACGGCACCTTTAAGACAATCATAAATATTATTATTATTATATTTCATAGTCATACTGATATATAATCAAAAATCGCACTATTTTTGATGAAACTGTGCAGCCCTACAAACAAGCACAGTAAACCTGGAGTTGTTTTTCAAATAATAAAAAAAAAAAAAAATGAATGAACCTTTTAAATGATTTAAATGTCGCAAAACCTGCAACACACACTGAAGAAAATGAGTTGATCAAGAAGAGAACTTCCCCAATCACTCATTAATGACAAACTCAAATGAGCCACATTTCCTTCTGCTGTCCTTGAAACTCCTGCAGTTGCTTCAACAAATAGAGTCCCTCACACAATGATAGGAAACATTAAAATGCATTAATATCGTGCCGTGCATCTCTTGCAACAATGAGACTTGATAAGGAGCCAGAAATAAGAAAGGGCTGGTTAAATGTCAGCGACCAAGGTTTAATTATAGGGACTGTATTCACATGAGTGGGCTGAGAATTGTTTTAAAAAATGATGTTTTACATGAGTGGCTTTCAACTAGTTCTGTTTAATTTGTTATGACACAAAAGTGAACTAAAAATATAATATAATTTAATAATATAATATAACAATTCATAAATCAACATTCTAAACATGGGGCCAGGAAACTAGAAATATTGCTAAAATTAATTATTGAAATCTATTAATAATAATTATAAATATAAAATTTAATTAAATATAAGTAAAAGGAAAAATATTTGAAAAATAAAATCTTGGATGTGGGCCGGGGAAGACCAAACTCAGAAAAGAAAGTGAGAAAGTTTGTCACACCAAGTAAAGAAAAACATTTCACAAGTTTCAACAAATGTGAGCGTATCACTAGTTTGTGCGTGTCGCAGACGATAAGACGCATCCTTGTCTGAAGAATGCACTCCGTTTTTAAGTCAACAAGCAAACGTCCTGATCCATAACCATGCTGATAACCATTTGTTCAGATTAACTTAATCAGAAATGAGGGAAAGAATCCCGCTTTACCGCGTTGACCTGAAACCCGATGCGGTAATGTGGGTGACATTAGCAAAGGCTGCAGGCTCGACCGAGGGACCCTTATTTAGTCTGTTCAGCCCTCTGACAGAAACAACATCACTGGGATAGTGTTCATCGTGTCTCAACTGATGAAGGAATGCCAATGTGCTCTGTGAGCGCAGCCTGACCTGAGCGCAGTCACACCATAACATGGATTCACAAAAGAAAAATACTGAACACCCCTCAACTAAAACAAGGGGGGCAACTTCCTCTTTTGCTCCTCTGCCTTCTTCCCATGTGAAAAAAAATACATTTCTATAATGTACTTCATATACTAAAAATTCTTCTTTAGTACTTCTTAAGATCATCTTAAGAACATCTAAGTGTTCTCAACTGTGCTATTTTGAGACAGCATGAAATATGAACTAAAATGCGCTTTTAATATACATAAAAATATATTTAGATACCACTTGTACATTTGAACCCATAGTGTACTACAAGTGGTCATCAAATACATTTTTTAAATACAGAGATAGTATATTAAAAGCACATCTTAGTTCATATTTCATGAACTTTTTAAATAAATAAGCAATTTTAACCAGGACAAGGACTGTGTCATTGCATAACCTATCAGTGACATCTTATCCGCATTACTCTCGTTTTTCTTGAAGAATTGGAAGTGTCGACTGCAGCATAATAATAGTTCCACTGCTCTAGAGCCGCGTGTCGCACTCATCTCTTATTAGCAATCACTCCAGCCGCCTCGTTCAGCTCCCACAACACACAGCCCTGCTCTGCTTCATATTACAGTAACGTTTATAACATTCCATGATTCCATGCTCAATCTCAGCATCATCAAGCTACGCCTTTGTTTTGAATAGGCGACCTCTAGCTGCGAAATGTTACATATCGTGCCTTTAACTAACTTTTGCCTCAATAGATGACATATCAAATGTTTAAACTGAGAAAATGTATAATTTTAAGGGAAAAATAAGTTGATTTTAAAATTTATGGCATCAACACATCTCAAAAAAGTTGGGACAAGGCTATGTTTACCACTGTGTGGCATCCCCTCTTCTTTTTATAACAGTCTGCAAACGTCTGGGGACTGAGGAGACAAGTTGCTCAAGTTTAGGAATAGGAATAGGAATTCTTGTCTAATACAGGCTTCTAGTTGCTCAACTGACTTAGGTCTTCTTTGTCGCATCTTCCTCTTTATGATGCGGCAAATGTTTTCTATGGGTGAAAGATCTGGACTGCAGGCTGGCCATTTAAGTGCCCAGATCCTTCTTCTACGCAGCCATGATGCTGTAATTGATGCAGTATGTGGTCTGGCATTGTCATGTTGGAAAAGGCAAGGTCTTCCCTAAAAGAGACGTCTAGATGGGATCATATGTTGTTCTAGAACTTGGATATACCTTTCAGCATTGATGGTGCCTTTCCAGATGTGTAAGCTGCCTATGCCACATGCACTCATGCAACCCTATACCATCAGAGATGGAGGCTTCTGAACTGAGCGCTGATAAAAACTTGGGTTGTCCTTGTCCTCTTTAGTCCGGATGACATGGCATCCCAGTTTTCCAAAAAGAACTTCAAATTTTGACCACAGAACAGTTTTCCACTTTGCCACAGTCCATTTGAAATGAGACTTGGCACAGAGAAAACGCCTGCGCTTCTGGATCATGTTTAGATATGGTCATATCTTTTTTGACCTATAGAGTTTTAGCCGGCAACGATGAATGGCACGGTGGATTGTGTTCACCGACAATGTTTTCTGGAAGTATTCCTGAGCCCATGTTGTGATTTCCATTACAGTAGCATTCCTGTATGTGATGCAGTTACATCTAAGGGTTAAATGTATCGTTATACTCCTAATGCACAGACATGCTGCTTCAAGTATGTAAGGTTTGCTGCTGATGACATTCATAAATACCTGTTGCAGATCTAGGCAGGTGGAGCTGGGGGAGGTGGAGGGTTTCAGAGGAATTCTGTGTTGCAGGACCAGCCTACAGCAAACCAAGAAGCAGACTTTTTAAATATTGAGCAAGCAATCTCATTGGCTGCAGGATCAGCAGAGGCTTGTGTCATGTGCTAATGATGTGTTTAACATATTGCATGTTAAAGAAATACTGTATCAGCCTGTTAAGTATACTGTATCGGTCTGTTAAGTTTTTGTTTGTTTGTTTTTTGCATTGTGAAATTGCAATTATTCAAATTTTCATGATAATTAAGCACATTTTCCCTCCAAATTCTCATTACCATATAAATAAATGCATAATTATCATCTTAATGTCCCAAATTGTCTTATTTTTCATTACACGAGAAGGATTATACTGTGTTTTTTGGGGGGATAAAATATAACTGGGACATGTTTCGTTAAATTCACCAGATTCTTTCCACAAAATGTCATGTGAATTGTTCTAAAATTTTGATATTATAAACAAAATCCCTTGAACAGAACGGGCATTGGAAACAACCAATTTAAAAATAATTATCTTACTTTGTCACATACTGTATTCTTCTCAAGCGTACAGATTAGTTTCTAATTAAACCCTCAACTATTAATATGAAGAGCATATGGGCTATTATTGTCTTGGCCAGTTTTGCCTCTCAACACAATATAAACTCTCCAGCAACAGGAAAAACACACTAGACCCTGTTCAAGCTTTCCAGCAATTCGGGAAGCCCAGCGCAGTGCGCGGACAGGACGGGGTCTCCTTTTATTGCAAATGCCGATTGTTCTCGAACGTCAAAACAACGTGCGCTGGGCCTACCATGGGCTGGCATTGCAATAACAAACAATCTAAATTCTTTATACACAATCTGAATTGTTCAATGCTGAAAAAGCTGGTGGATCATTGCACAGCCAAGCTGGGTGCACGGATCGGCCTCTGTGACATGAAACCGCAATAACAGGAACCACTAACCGACCTCTGCAGCGGTGCAGATAAGAGCCGTGCTGAATGAAGCCCAGAACGCACCGTTACTGTAATGATAACAACAGAATGGTGACTGGAATGCCAAAGATGCAGGTAATAAAACAAACACGGTCTGACTTCAAATAAAAGGTGGGGAACTGATGGAAAGTGATACAAACAAGCCGATAACAGCCCTCAGGCATCCCAGCACACGTTAAACTGACACTGGAATGCCATTAACCATAAGGATGTGTCACATGAAATGTGTTTCTTTTGACAAGCTGAGCAACCACACAAAAGCCAGGGCGAGTGCTGGTAGTTTCCAGTGTAATGGAAAACTCATTTAAGAAACACTCCATAGTTTACTCAGACTGTTATGTCTGTTCAACCATGTGAAAACTCATAATTCCTATAAAAACAACACAAGATGTCATATAGCATGACCATTGCCAATACAGCCTGGCATGTTGATTAATAGTCCGGCTCGTTACACTAATTGTGTGATGGAATTTAAGTGGTTTTTAAACAGTGTGAAGTCACTATTTGATTATGTTATCATGCAACAGAATCCACATCAGTTATATGGACTGCAACAGCCGTGTTCCGGAAGTAAAAACTCATTCACTTTCACCATAGGGAAATTGATTTTTTAACAATAACTTTAAGGTGCCCTAGAACTTTTTTTAAAAGATGTAATATAAGTCTAAGGTGTCCCCTGAATGTGTCTGTGAATTGTCAGCTCAAAATACTCCATAGATTTTTTTTATTTTTTATTTTTTAACTGCCTATTTTGGGGCATCATTAGAAATGAGCCAATTCAGGTAAATCTGGTGCTCCACACCCCAAGAGCTCGCGCTTGCCTTAAACAACATAAAAAAAAGTTCAAACAGCTAATATAACCCTCAAAATGGATCTTTACAAAGTGTTCGTCATGCAGCATGTCTAATCACATAAGTACAGTGTTTATTTTGATGTTTATATTGATTCTGAATGAATTTGAGGCTGTGCTCCGTAGCTAACGGCTAATGCTACACTGTTGGAGAGATTTATAAAGAATGAAGTTGTGTTTATGAATTATACAGACTGCAAGTATTTAAAAATGAAAATAATGACAGCTCTTGTCTCCGTGAATACAGTAAGAAACGATGGTAACTTTAACCACATTTAACAGTACATTAGCAACATGCTAATGAAACATTTAGAAAGACAATTTACAAATATCACTAAAAATATCATGTTTTCATGAATAATGTCAGTTATTATTGCTCCATCTGCCATTTTTCGCTATTGTCCTTGCTTGCTTACCTAGTCTGTTGATTCATCTGTGCACATCCAGACATTCTCCCCTTGTCTAATGCCTTTCATATTGTTGGGAACATGTGCTGGCATATGCAAATAATAGGGGTGTACACCCCGACTGTTACGTATGTTGAGATTCGCCTGTTCTTTGGAGGTCTTTTAAACAAATGAGATTTATATAAGAAGGAGGAAACAATGGAGTTTGAGACTCACTGTATGTTATTTCCATGTACTGAACTCTTGTTATTCAACTATGCCGAGGTAAATTCAATTTTTGAATCTAGGGCACCTTTAAAATACAGACCTAATGTGAGCTCTGAGCTTGTTACAGTTTTTCTCAGTCGCTTTGGTGCATTTCTCACATCAATATTTACATTTGCACAACAGTTAATGCAGTTCTCAAAACAATTAGTACAAACTGCAAAACCTAGTTGATAACCTGCAAAAGCGTGTCACTTGCTCAAAATGGATAAGTCATTCCTCAAAAGCAAGTATTCATGTCAATGAAAGTGTCAGTGTCATCAAGATGAAAAGTCCTGACACCATTGTTTGTGAACAAGATGGTCAAATGGCTTTGTCATGTTTTCATTATGACAGTTTACTCTGTCAGTGTTTTCCAATGCAAAAAAGTCAGATCTTGGTGACACTACCTGAAAATGCTCAAGACAGCACTATATACTATTTGCACAGCCTTTTGAAAAATACAGTAAAGTTACACATTACTGTATTTAGTGAGGTAACTGAGTACAAGACACTGAATATGTATGTTTCACATTTTTACTGCATATGCTCTTTGCAATTCTAATTTGTTCACAGCATTGTGCAAAAGAAAAAATACACCCTTATTTGCAACAAACATAAACTCCCTTTGGGTAGAGCTGTGCACAACTGTAAAAAATATTGCAGTACATATGGCAAATCTTTACTGTAACACTACTGTACACTACAATACACTAAATGTG